>NW_026712338.1:7686856-7801242 GCF_030504385.1 Musca domestica | reverse complement strand
ATTGTGTCGAGGAACATTTTTTACACTAAAAACAGATCTAATATTAGTTGTATTTTATTTAAACAAAGAGAATACAGCCTTCATTTCAAGAAGTTGGAAATTTTCCGGAAAATTGACTAGTGCCCTTCAACTTCAAACGATCGCAAATATCTCGGAAACTAATAGACTTAGGACTCTAGAAATGGTTCCATTGTATCGAGGAACATTTTTTACACTAAAAACAGATCTAATATTAGTTGTATTTTATTTAAACAAAGAGAATACAGCCTTAATTTCAAGAAGTTGGAAATTTTCCTGAAAATTGACTAGTGTCCTTCAACTTCAAACGATCGCAAATATCTCGGAACCTAATGACCTAGGACTCTGGGAATGGTTCCATTGTGTCGAGGAACATTTTTTACACTAAAAACAGCTCTAATATTGGTTGTATTTTATTTAAACACAGAGAATACAGACTTCATTTCAAGAAGTTGGAAATTTTCCTGAAAATTGACTAGTGCCCTTCAACTTCAATATCGCAAATATCTCGGAAACTAATAGGCTTAGGACTCTGGGAATGGTTCCATTGTGTCGAGGAACACTTTTTACACTAAAACCAGCTCTAATATTGGTTGTATTTTATTTAAACACAGAGAATACAGCCTTCATTTCAAGAAGTTGGAAATTTTCCTGAAAATTGACTAGTGCCCTTCAACTTCAAACGATCGCAAATATCTCGGAAACTAATAGACTTAGGACTCAAGAAATGGTTCCATTGTATCGAGGAACATTTTTTACACTAAAAACAAATCTAATATTAGTTTTATTTTATTTAAACAAAGAGAATACAGCCTTAATTTCAAGCAGTTGGAAATTTTCCTGAAAATTGACTAGTGTCCTTCAACTTCAAACGATCGCAAATATCTCGGAAACTAATAGGCTTAGGACTCTGGGAATGGTTCTATTGTGCCGAGGAACAGTTTTTACACTAAAAACAGCTCTAATATTGTTTGTATTTTATTTAAACACAGAGAATACATCCTTCATTTCAAGAAGTTGGAAATTTTCCTGAAAATTGACTAGTGTCCTTCAACTTTAAACGATCGCAAATATCTCGGAAACTAATAGGCTTAGGACTCTGGGAATGGTTCCATTGTGTCGAGGAACATTTTTTACACTAAAAACAGCTCTTATATTGTTTGTATTTTATTTAAACACAGAGAATACAGCCTTCATTTCAAGAAGTTGGAAATTTTCCTGAAAATTGGCTAGTGCCCTTCAACTTCAAACGATCGCAAATATCTCGGAAACTAATAGAGTTAGGACTCTGAGAATGGTTCCATTGTGTCGAGAAACATTTTTTACACTAAAAACAGCTCCAACTTCTTGAAATGAAGGCTGTATTCTCTGCGTTTAAATAAAATACAACCAATATTAGAGCTGTTTTTAGTGTAAAAAATGTTCCTCGAAACAATGGAACCATTCCCAGAGTCCTAAGCCTATTAGTTTCCGAGATATTTGCGATCGTTTGAAGTTGAAGGGCACTAGTCAATTTTAAGGAAAATTTCCCACTTCTTGAAATTAAGGCTGTATTCTCTGTGTTTAAATATAATACAACCGATATTAGAGCTGTTTTTAGTGTAAAAAATGTTTCTCGACACAATGGAACCATTCCCAGAGTCCTAACTCTATTAGTTTCCGAGATATTTGCGATCGTTTGAAGTTGAAGGGCACTAGTCAATTTTCAGGAAAATTTCCAACTTCTTGAAATGAAGGCTGTATTCTCTGTATTTAAATAAAATACAACCAATATTAGAGCTGTTTTTAGTGTAAAAATGTTACTCGACACAATGGAACCATTCCCAGAGTCCTAAGCCTATAAGTTTCCGAGATATTTGCGATCGTTTGAAGTTGAAGGGCACTAGTCAATTTTCAGGAAAATTTCAAACTTCTTGAAATGAAGGCTGTATTCTCTGTATTTAAATAAAATACAACCAATATTAGAGCTGTTTTTAGTGTAAAAAAAGTTCCTCGACACAATGGAACCATTCCCAGAGTCCTAAGCCTATTAGTTTTGAGATATTTGCGATCGTTTGAAGTTGAAGGGCACTAGTCAATTTTCCGGAAAATTTCCAACTTCTTGAAATGAAGGCTGTATTCTCGTTGTTTAAATAAAATACAACCAACATTAGAGCTGTTTTTAGTGTAAAAAATGTTCCTCGACACAATGGAACCATTCCCAGAGTCCTAAGCCTATTAGTTTCCGAGATATTTGCGATCGTTTGAAGTTGAAGGACACTAGTCAATTTTCAGGAAAATTTCCAACTTCTTGAAATGAAGTCTGTATTCTCTGTGTTTAAATAAAATACAACTAATATTAGATCTGTTTTTAGTGCAAAAAATGTTCCTCGATACAGCCATTTCTAGAACCATTTCTAGAGTCCTAAGTCTATTAGTTTCCGAGATATTTGCGATCGTTTGAAGTTGAAGGGCACTAGTCAATTTTCCGGAAAATTTCCAACTTCTTGAAATTAAGGCTGTATTCCCTGTCTTTAAATAAAATACAACTAATATTAGATCTGTTTTTAGTGTAAAAAATGTTCCTCAACACAATGGAACCATTTCTAGAGTCCTAAGTCTATTAGTTTCCGAGATATTTGCGATCGTTTGAAGTTGAAGGGCACTAGTCAATTTTCCGGAAAATTTCCAACTTCTTGAAATGAAGGCTGTATTCTCTTTGTTTAAATAAAATACAACTAATATTAGATCTGTTTTTAGTGTAAAAAATGTTCCTCGACACAATGGAAGCATTCCCAGAGTCCTGAGTCTATTAGTTTCCGAGATATTTGCGATCGTTTGAAGTTGAAGGACACTAGTAAATTTTCAGGAAAATTGACTAGTGCCCTTCAACTTCAAACGATCGCAAATATCTCAAAACTAATAGACTTAGGACTCTGGAAATGGTTCCATTGTGTCGAGGAATATTTTTTACATTAAAAACAGATTTAGTATTAGTTGTATTTTATTTAAACAACGAGAACACAGCCTTCATTTCAAGAAGTTGGAAATTTTCCGGAAAATTGACTAGTGCCCTTCAACTTCAAACGATCGCAAATATCTCGGAAACTAATAGACTTAGGACTCTAGAAATGGTTCCATTCTATCGAGGAACATTTTTTACACTAAAAACAGATCTAATATTAGTTGTATTTTATTTAAACAAAGAGAATACGGCCTTAATTTCAAGAAGTTGGAAATTTTCCTGAAAATTGACTAGTGTCCTTCAACTTCAAACGATCGCAAATATCTCGGAACCTAATGACCTAGGACTCTGGGAATGGTTCCATTGTATCGAGGAACATTTTTTACACTAAAAACAGCTCTAATATTGGTTGTATTTTATTTAAACACAGAGAATACAGACTTCATTTGAAGAAGTTGGAAATTTTCCTGAAAATTGACTAGTGCCCTTCAACTTCAATATCGCAAATATATCGGAAACTAATAGGCTTAGGACTCTGGGAATGGTTCCATTGTGTCGAGGAACATTTTTTACACTAAAAACAGCTCTAATATTGGTTGTATTTTATTTAAACACAGAGAATACAGCCTTCATTTCAAGAAGTTGGAAATTTTCCTGAAAATTGACTAGTGCCCTTCAACTTCAAACGATCGCAAATATCTCGGAAACTAATAGACTTAGGACTCTAGAAATAGTTCCATTGTATCGAGGAACATTTTTTACACTAAAAACAGATCTAATATTAGTTTTATTTTATTTAAACAAAGAGAATACAGCCTTAATTTTAAGCAGTTGGAAATTTTCCTGAAAATTGACTAGTGTCCTTCAACTTCAAACGATCGCAAATATCTCGGAAACTAATAGGCTTAGGACTGTGGGAATGGTTCCATTGTGTCGAGGAACAGTTTTTACACTAAAAACAGGTCTAATATTGTTTGTATTTTATTTAAACACAGAGAATACAGCCTTCATTTCAAGAAGTTGGAAATTTTCCTGAAAATTGACTAGTGTCCTTCAACTTTAAACGATCGCAAATATCTCGGAAACTAATAGGCTTAGGACTCTGGGAATGGTTCCATTGTGTCGAGGAACATTTTTTACACTAAAAACAGCTCTAATATTGGTTGTATTTTATTTAAAGACAGGGAATACAGCCTTAATTTCAAGCAGTTGGAAATTTTCCTGAAAATTGACTAGTGTCCTTCAACTTCAAACGATCGCAAATATCTCGGAAACTAATAGGCTTAGGACTCTGGGAATGGTTCCATTGTGTCGAGGAACATTTTTTACACTAAAAACAGTTATAATATTGGTTGTGTTTAAACACAGAGAATACAGCCTTCATTTCAAGAAGTTGGAAATTTTCCTGAAAATTGACTAGTGCCCTTCAACTTCAAACGATCGCAAATATCTCGGAAACTAATAGGCTTAGGACTCTGGGAATGGTTCCATTGTGTCGAGGAACATTTTTTACACTAAAACAGTTATAATATTGGTTGTGTTTAAACACAGAGAATACAGCCTTCATTTCAAGAAGTTGGAAATTTTCCTGAAAATTGACTAGTGCCCTTCAACTTCAAACGATCGCAAATATCTCGGAAACTAATAGGCTTAGGACTCTGGGAATGGTTCCATTGTGTCGAGGAACATTTTTTACACTAAAAACAGCTCTAATATTAGTTGTATTTATTTAAAGACAGGGAATACAGCCTTAATTTCAAGCAGTTGGAAATTTTCCTGAAAATTGACTAGTGTCCTTCAACTTCAAACGATCGCAAATATCTCGGAAACTAATAGGCTTAGGACTCTGGGAATGGTTCCATTGTGTCGAGGAACATTTTTTACACTAAAAACAGCTCTAATGTTGGTTGTATTTTATTTAAACAACGAGAATACAGCCTTCATTTCAAGAAGTTGGAAATTTTCCGGAAAATTGACTAGTGCCCTTCAACTTCAAACGATCGCAAATATCTCAAAACTAATAGACTTAGGACTCTGGAAATGGTTCCATTGTGTCGAGGAACATTTTTTCATTAAAAACAGATTTAGTATTAGTTGTATTTTATTTAAACAACGAGAATACAGCCTTCATTTCAAGAAGTTGGAAATTTTCCGGAAAATTGACTAGTGCCCTTCAACTTCAAACGATCGCAAATATCTCGGAAACTAATAGACTTAGGACTCTAGGAATGCTTCCATTCTATCGAGGAACATTTTTTACACTAAAAACAGATCTAATATTAGTTGTATTTTATTTAAACAAAGAGAATACAGCCTTAATTTCAAGAAGTTGGAAATTTTCCTGAAAATTGACTAGTGTCCTTCAACTTCAAACGATCGCAAATATCTCGGAACCTAATGACCTAGGACTCTGGGAATGGTTCCATTGTATCGAGGAACATTTTTTACACTAAAAACAGCTCTAATATTGGTTGTATTTTATTTAAACACAGAGAATACAGACTTCATTTCAAGAAGTTGAAAATCTTCCTGAAAATTGACTAGTGCCCTTCAACTTCAATATCGCAAATATATCGGAAACTAATAGGCTTAGGACTCTGGGAATGGTTCCATTGTGTCGAGGAACATTTTTTACACTAAAAACAGCTCTAATATTGGTTGTATTTTATTTAAACACAGAGAATACAGCCTTCATTTCAAGAAGCTGGAAATTTTCCTGAAAATTGACTAGTGCCCTTCAACTTCAAACGATCGCAAATATCTCGGAAACTAATAGACTTAGGACTCTAGAAATAGTTCCATTGTATCGAGGAACATTTTTTACACTAAAAACAGATCTAATATTAGTTTTATTTTATTTAAACAAAGAGAATACAGCCTTAATTTCAAGCAGTTGGAAATTTTCCTGAAAATTGACTAGTGTCCTTCAACTTCAAACGATCGCAAATATCTCGGAAACCAATAGGCTTAGGACTCTGGGAATGGTTCAATTGTGTCGAGGAACAGTTTTTACACTAAAAACAGCTGCAATATTAGTTGTATTTTATTTAAACACAGAGAATACAGCCTTCATTTCAAGAAGTTGGAAATTTTCCTGAAAATTGACTAGTGCCCTTCAACTTCAAACGATCGCAAATATCTCGGAAACTAATAGGCTTAGGACTCTGGGAATGGTTCCATTGTGTCGAGGAACATTTTTTAAACTAAAAACAGCATTAATATAGGTTGTATTTTATTTAAACAAAGAGAATACAGCCTTAATTTCAAGAAGTTGGAAATTTTCCTGAAAATTGACTAGCGCCCTTCAACTTCAAACGATCGCAAATATCTCGGAAACTAATAGGCTTAGGACTCTGGGAATGGTTCCGTTGTGTCGAGGAACATTTTTTACACTAAAAACAGCTCTAATATTAGATATATTTTATTTAAAGAAAGAGATAGCAGCCTTCATTTCAAGAAGTTGGAAATTTGCCTGAAAATTGACTAGTGTCTTCAACTTCAAACGATCGCAAATATCTCGGAAACTAATAGACTTAGGACTCTGGAAATGGTTCCATTGTGTCGAGGAACATTTTTTACACTAAAAACAGTTCTAATACTAGTTGTATTTTATTTAAACATAGAGAATACAGCGTTCATTTCAAGAAGTTTGAAATTTTCCTGAAAATTGACTAGTGTCCTTCAACTTCAAACGATCGCAAATATCTCTCAAACTAATAGACTTAGGACCCTGGGAATGGTTCCATTGTGCCGAGGAACATTTTTTACACTAAACACAGCTGCAATATTAGTTGTATTTTATTTAAACAAAGAGATAACAGCCATCATTTCTAGAAGTTGGAAATTTTCCTGAAAACCGACCATTGCCCTTCAACTTCAAACGATCGCAAATATCTCGGAAACTAATAAACTTAGGACTCTGGGAATGGTTCAATTGTGTCGAGGAACATTTTTACACTAAAAACAGCTCTAATATTAGATGTATTTTATTTCAACAAAGATATAACAGTCTTCATTTCAAGAAGTTTGAAATTTTCCTGAAAATTGACTAGTGCCCTTCAACTTCAAACGATCGCAAATACCTCGGAAACTAATAGGCTTAGGACTCTGGGAATGGTTCAATTGTGTCGAGGAACATTTTTTAAACTAAAAACAGTTCTAATATTAGTTGTATTTTATTTAAACAAAGAGATAACAGCCTTCATTTCAAGAAGTTGGAAATTTTCCTGAAAAACGATCGCAAATATATCGGAAACTGATAGACTTAGGACTATAAGAACGGTTCCATTTTGTCGAGGAACATTTAATACACTAAAAACAGCTGCAATATTAGTTGTATTTTATTTAAACAAAGAGATAACAGCCATCATTTCTAGAAGTTGGAAATTTTCCTGAAAACCGACCAGTGCCCTTCAACTTCAAACGATCGCAAATATCTCGGAAACTAATAAACTTAGGACTCTGGGAATGGTTCAATTGTGTCGAGGAACATTTTTACACTAAAAACAGCTCTAATATTAGATGTATTTTATTTCAACAAAGAGATAACAGTCTTCATTTCAAGAAGTTTGAAATTTTCCTGAAAATTGACTAGTGCCCTTCAACTTCAAACGATCGCAAATATCTCGGAAACTAATAGGCTTAGGACTCTGGGAATGGTTCAATTGTGTCGAGGAACATTTTTTAAACTAAAAACAGTTCTAATATTAGTTGTATTTTATTTAAACAAAGAGATAACAGCCTTCATTTCAAGAAGTTGGAAATTTTCCTGAAAATTGACTAGTGCCCTTCAACTTCAAACGATCGCAAATATATCGGAAACTGATAGACTTAGGACTATAAGAACGGTTCCATTTTGTCGAGGAACATTTATTACACTAAAAACAGCTCTAACATTGGTTGTGTTTTATTTTAACACAGAGAATACAGCCTTCATTTCAAGAAGTTGGAAATTTTACTGAAAATTGACTAGTGCCCTTCAACTTCAAACGATCGCAAAATCTCGGAAACTAATAGACTTAGGACTCTGGGAATGGTTCAATTGTGTCGAGAAACATTTTTTAAACTTAAAACAGCTCTAATATTAGATGTATTTTATTTAAACAAAGAGAATACAGCCTTAATTTCAAGAAGTTGGAAATTTTCCTGAAAATTGACTAGTGCCCTTCAACTTCAAGCGCTCGCAAATATCTCGGAAACTAATAGACTTAGGACTCTGGGAATGGTTCAGTTGTGTCGAGGAACATTTTTTACACTAAAAACAGCTCTAATATTAGATGTATTTTATTTCAACAAAGAGATAACAGCCTTCATTTCATGAAGTTGGAAATTTTCCTGAAAATTGACTAGTGTCCTTCAACTGCAAACGATCGCAAACATCACGGAAACTAATAGACTTAGGACTCTGGGAATAGTTCAATTATGTCGAGGAACATTTTTTACACTAAAAACAGTTCTAATATTAGTTGTATTTTATTTAAACACAGAGATAACAGCCTTCATTTCAAGAGGTTGGAAATTTTCCTGAAAATTGACTAGTGTCCTTCAACTTCAAACGATCGCAAATATCTCGGAAACTGATAGACTTAGGACTATAAGAACGGTTCCATTGTGTCGAGGAACATTTTTTACACTAAAATATTAGTTGTATTTTATTTCAACAAAGAGATAACAGCCTTCATTTCAAGAGGTTGGAAATTTTCCTGAAAATTGACTAGTGCCCTTCAACTTCAAACGATCGCAAATATCTCGGAAACTAATAGACTTAGGGCACTGGGAATGGTTCCATTGTGTCGAGAAACATTTTTCACACTAAAAAAAGATCTAATATTAGATGTATTTTATTTAAACACAGAGATAACAGCCTTCATTTCAAGAAGTTGGAAATTTTCCTGAAAATTGACTAGTGTCCTTCAAATTCAAACGATCGCAAATATCTCGGAAACTGATAGACTTAGGACTATAAGAACGGTTCCATTGTTTCGAGGAACATTTTTTACACTAAAATATTAGTTGTATTTTATTTCAACAAAGAGATAACAGCCTTCATTTCAAGAGGTTGGAAATTTTCCTGAAAATTGACTAGTGTCCTTCAACTTCAAACGATCGCAAATATCTCGGAAACTGATAGACTTAGGACTATAAGAACGGTTCCATTGTGTCGAGGAACATTTTTTACACTAAAATATTAGTTGTATTTTATTTCAACAAAGAGATAACAGCCTTCATTTCAAGAGGTTGGAAATTTTCCTGAAAATTGACTAGTGCCTTTCAACATCAAACGATCGCAAATATCTCGGAAACTAATAAACTTAGGACTCTGGGAATGGTTCAATTGTGTCGAGGAACATTTTTTACACTAAAAACAGCTCTAATATTAGATGTATTTTATTTCAACACAGAAAATTCAGCCTTTATTTCAAAAAGTTGGAAATTTTCCTGAAAATTGACTAGTGTCCTTCAAATTCAAACGATCGCAAATATCTCGGAAACTAATAGACTTAGGACTCTGGGAATGGTTCCATTGTGTCGAGGAACATTTTTTACACTAAAAACAGCTCTAATATTAGGTGTATTTTATTTAAAAACAGAAAATTCAGCCTTTATTTCAAGATGTTGGAAATTTTCCTGAAAATTGACTAATGTCCTTCAACTGCAAACGATCGCAAATATCTCGGAAACTAATAGACTTAGGACTCTGGGAATAGTTCAATTATGTCGAGGAACATTTTTTACACTAAAAATAAATTTAAATAAATTTAAACGAAGAGAATTTGATAGTGCCAAAGATTGCAAGTATTTCGGAAACTAAAAGACTTATGACTCTGGGTATGTTGCCATTGTGTGGAGAAACATTTTTTACACTAAAAACAGTTCTAGTATTAGTTGTATTTAATTTAAACAAAGAGATAACAGCCTTCATTCCAAGAAGTGGGAAATTTTCTTAAAAGTTATCTAGTGCCATTCAACTTCAAATGATCGCAAATATTTCGGAAACTAAATGACTTATAACTCTGGGAATGGTTTCATATTGCCGAGAAACATTTTTTACCCTCTAAACAGATCTAATAGTAGTTGTATTACATTTAAACAAAGAGCTAACGGCCTTCATTCCAAGAAGTGGAACATTTTTTTGAAAATTGTCTAGTACCATTTAACTTCAAACGATCACAAATATCTCGGAAACTAAAAGACTTATGACCCTGAGAATGGTTCGATTGTGTCGAGGAACATTTTTTCCACAAAAAACAGTTCTAGTATTAATTGTATTTTATTTAAACTAAGAGATAACAGCCTTCATTCCAAGAAGTGGCAAATTTTCTTGAAAATTCAATGGTGCCATTCAACTTCAAACTATAGCAATTATTTCGGAAACTAAACGACTTTACACTCAGGGGATGATTACATTGTGTCAATAAACATTTTACACTAAAAACTGTTCTAATATAATTTGTACTTTATTTAAACTAAGAGATTACAGCCTTCATTACAAGAAGTGGGAAATTTTTGGAAAATTGACTAGTGCCATTCAACTTCAAACGATCGCAAATACTTCGGAAACCAAAAGACTTATGACTCTGAGAATGGTTCCATTGTGTCGAGAAACATTTCTTACACTATAAACAGGTTAATAGTACTTGTATTTTATTTAAACAAAAAAATAATAGCCTTCATTCCAATAAGTGGGAAATTTTCTTGAAAGTTGTCTAGTGAAATTCAACTTTAAACGATTGCAATTGTTTCGGAAACTAAAAGACATATGTCTCTGGGAATAGTTCCATTGTGTCGAGAAACATTTTTTACACTAAAAACAGTTTTAATATTAGTTGTATTTTATTTAAACAAAGAGATAACAGCCTTCATTCCAAGAAGTGAGAAATTTTCTTGAAAGTTGTCTAGTGCCATTTAACTGCAAATGATCGAATATATTTTGGAAACTAAATGACTTATGACTCTGTGAATGGTACCATTTTGTCGAGAAACATTTTTACGCCATAAACGACTCTAATAGTATTTTTTTTATTGAAACAAAGAGATAACGGCCTTCATTCCAAGAAGTGGGAAATAACAGCCTTCTTTCCAATAAGTGGTAAATTTTCTTGAAAATTGACTGGTGCCATTCAACTTCAAACGATCGCAAATATCTCCGAAACTAAACGACTTATCACTCAGGGGATGGTTACATTGTGTCGAGAAACATTTCTTACACTAAAAACAGTTATATTATTAGTTGTATTTTATTTAAACAAAGAGATAACAGCCTTCATTCCAAGAAGTGGGAAATTTTCTAGAAGTTATTGAAACAAAGAGATAAGGGCCTTCATTCCAAGAAGTGGGAAATTTTTTGAAAGTTAACTAGTACCATTCAACTTCAAACGATCGCAAATATCTCGGAAACTAAAAGTCTTATGACTCTCGGAATGGTTCGATTGTGTCGAGAAACATCAGTTCTAATATTAGTTGTATTTTATCTAAACAAAGAAATAACAGCCTTCTTCCAATAAGTGGTAAATTTTCTTGAAAATTTACTGGTGCCATTCAACTTTAAACGATCGCAAATATCTCTGAAACTAAACGACTTCTCACTCAGGGGATGGTTACATTGTATCGATAAACATTTTACACTAAAACTGTTCTAATATTATTTGTACTTTATTTAAACTAAAAGATTACAGCCTTCATTACACGAAGTGGGAATTTTTTTTGAAAATTGACTAGTGCCATTCAGCTTTAAACGATCGCAAATACTTCGGAAAATAAAAGACAATTACTTCGGAAACTATCGCAATTATTTCGGAAACTAAAAGACTTAAAACTCTGGGAATGGTTCCATTATATCGAGAAACATAAAAGACTTATCACTCTGGGAATGATTCTGTTGTGTTGAGAAACACTTTTTACGCCATTTTTACATAACCAACTTCAAATGATCGCAAATGTATCGGAAACTATAAGCAGCCTTCATTCCAAGAAGTATGAAGTTCTCTTGAAAATTGACAAGTGCCATTCAACTTCAAACGACCGCAAATACTTCGGAAACTAAAAGACTTATGATTTTGGGGATGGTTACATTGTGTCGAGAAACATTTTTACACCATAAGCAAGTCTAATAGTAATTGTATTTTTTTAAACAAAGAGATAGCGGCCTTCATTCAAAGAAGTGGGACATATTCTTGAGAGTTGTCTAGTGCCATTCAACTTCAAACGATCGCTCTTATTTCGGAAACTAAAAGACTTATGACTCTGGGAACGGTTCCATTGTGTCGAGAAATATTTTTTACAGTAAAACCAGTGCTTAAATTAGTTGAAATTTATTAAAACAAAATCATAACAGCCTTTTATCGAAGAAGTGTGAAGTTTTCTAGAAAATTAACTAGTGCCATTCAACTTCAAACGATCGCAAATATCTCGGAAAATAAAAGACTTATCACTCTGAGGATGGTTCCATTGCGTCGAGAAACACTTTTACACTAAAAACTTTTCTAATATTATTTATATGTTATTTAAACAAAGAGATGACATCCTTTTATCGAAGAAGTGGGAAGTTTTCTTGAAAATTAAATATTAACAGTTCTAATATTAGTTGTTTTTGAAAGTTGCCTAGTGCCATTCAATTTCAAATGGTCGCAAATATTTCGGAAACTAAAAGACTTATAACTCTGGGAATGGTTCCATTGTGTCGAAAAACATTTTTATACCGTCCACCATACATAGTATGGAGGGTGTATTAAGTTCTTCATTCCGCTTGTAACTCATCGAAATAATAGGTTTAGAACCAACAAAGTATGTACATTCTTTATAAGCGTAAAATTCTAAGACAATTTAGCCCTGTCCATCCAACCGTCTGTAATAAAATTTTGCACAGATCTGTCTTTTGTCTGCAGGCAGGTCAAGTTCGAAGATGAGCTATATCGGTCTACGATTTCGCATAGCCCCCATATAACGGTATCATCCGATATTCGGTATTTTGATGATTTTAGCCACGCTTTTCTATGGAATTGTCTAAAATTCTACACAAGGGGTTAATTGTGAGTACTTTACCCCTGAAAGAGAATTGTCTATATAGGTCCACAACATCGTATAGCCCCCATATACTACTTTATCCACATTACTGTGAATATGGTAATAAAAAACTAGAAGCAAAAGAGAGTTTGAAAATAAGTTTTTGCGATCATAATATGTTATTTCTGACAAATTTATATTGTTTCTATGTGTTAAGATATATGTGTAAAATATATTATAAATCAATTATGTTGTGGAGGGTATACCACCATTGTATGCAGTGTATATTTAGTTTGTTATTCCATTTGTAACACCTCAAAATATACATTTTACACCACACAAAGTATATATATTCTTGATCAACATAAAATTCTATGTCGATTTAGCTATGTCCGTCCGTCTATCCGTTTGTGGAAATCACTCTAGCTTCCGAACGAATTGAAGTAGATTGATAAAATTTTACTCAAATGTATATTATTTTTGAAGGCCGTCTTCGTGTAGTCCCTTGTAACGATACCTCCCGATATTCGTTATTTTGATGATATTAGCAACATTATTTACCGGAATTGTTTCAAATTTGCCTATGACAGAAAATTGTCTGTGCAGGTCCACGTTTTATAACTCCCATGGTGCCTCTCTATATATGGTATTTTGATGATTTTAGCTACATTATAAACAGATTTTCTTTTCAAGTTTCGCATTTGAATATTGTTATGGCTTATGACTTTTGAATATTGCTATGAAAGTTACCTCTGCTGGTCCATGTCGTCGTATACACCATGATATATTTTTAAGATTTTACAGAATTTTTTACGGATTTTATTGTTTTTGAGAATTGCCAAATTCGTTCCAAATGGTGGAGGATATTCAAAGTTCAAAGGCCGAACATACAGCTTTTTTGCTTGTTTTTTTTTTTTTTTTTTTTTTGTTTTCCCTGTCTTCGGACTTAGAGGATGATTACAAAGTGGAATTTATATGGAAAAATATTCGTTAAAAAATCAATTCTTTAACATTGCCTGAAATGGTGTAAGTGATTCTATTCAAAATATAATAATACTTACATTTTCATCAACTTCTTCTTTTGTCTTGTTTAATTTTTTTTGCGCAAAAAACACTACATACTTTCTTTCGATTTCAAATACGGTGATTTGGCCCATTTCTAATATTAGTTGAATTTTAATTGAAACAAAGAGATAACTGCCTTCAGTTCAAGAAGTGGGAAATTTTCTTGATAATTGACTAGTGTCATTCAAATTCAAACGATCGAAAATATCTCGGAAACTAAAAGACATATGACTCTGGCAATGGTTCCATTGTGTCGAGAAACATTTTCTACAGTTCTAATATTAGTCATATCTATATATATAAAAGAAAGTTGTGTTAGTTACTACGCTTATAACTCAAAACCCGCTGGTCTGATTTTAACGGTTCATACAAATTCGGAATTGTCTCATTGCAGAAAAGGATAAAATCCCAAAAAATCGCGACAAAATTTGATATTTCAAGATTTTTATTTTGACTTTTGAAATGTACAATCGTAATGTTTTATTTTGAATGATTTTTTCCATTTTGATCTACTATTTTCGAATGTACATTTGTAGTGTTTGTTTTATTTTTCATTTTTGAATTCTAATATCATGTGTAGTCTTTTTGGGGAGTAAAAGTTTATAACTGACAAAACTGTAATATTATGTATTTATCGGGTAAGAATAATATAATTTGATTAACTTTATTTAATTGGCTCGATTTCTTGAGAACTGAAATTGCAGGCGAGTTACATTAAGGTATAGTACCGAATTATGTTGTGGCGAAACGGAATAGATGATGTCGAAATAATTTAACGCGGTCTCACCAAAGTTAAAGGATAATTACTTTTTCAAAATCGCTAAAAAATTACGAAAAAAGAGTTTTCATTACAAAAATACTAAAATCGTGAAAAAATCGAAAAAAGTCAGTGGAATCGAATTTCAAAACAATAGTACATTGTATTGACAAACTTCGTAAGGAACTTTAAACATTTGCTGTTAAAAATCAGGGAAATTTTTTTCTTTTTATACCCTCCACCATACTATGGAGGGTATATTAATTTTGTCATTCCGTTTGTAACTCCTCGAAATACTCATGTCAGACCCAACAAAGTATATATATTCTTGATCAGCGTAAAATTCTAAGATGATTTAGCCATATCCGTCTGTCTGTCTGTGTGTCTGTCTGTCTGTCTGTCTGTCTGTCAGTCTGTCTGTCTGTCTGTTGTAATCACGCTATCTTTCAAACAAATTGAGATAGAAGGCTAAAATTTTGCACACATGTATATTTTGCCAGTAGGCAGGTTAAGTTCGTAAATGGGCCATGTAGGTCCAAGTTATCATATAGCCCCCATATAACTGTACCTCCCGATATTCAGTATTTTTATGATTTTAGCGACATTATTTACCGGGATTGTTTCAAATTTCGCATGTGAATTTCGGAATGGATACTTCAGCCCATGCCAGAAAATTGTCTGTGCAGGTCCATGTCTTCGTATAGCCCCCATATAACGGTACCCCCCATATTCGGTATTTTAATGATATTAGCTAGATTATAAACAGATTTTTCTTCAAGTTTCGCATTTAAATAGTGTAACAACTTATGACAAAAGTTGCCTATGCTGGCCCACGTCGTCGTATAAGCATTCGGTATTCTTAAGATTTTAACAGAATTTTTAACGGATTTTATTTATTAGAAAATGCCAAATTTGTACCAAATGGTGGAGGGTATTAAAAGTTCGGCCCGGCCGAACTTACAGCTTTTTTACTTGTTTTTAATTTGTTTTTCTTTTTATTGTCAATTTTATATAATGTACAATTTTTTCAATTTAACTTATCATATTTTGTTCAATCGCTTTTTTGTGAACAAGATATACAAAAGAAGGTTATGGTTAGTTAATACGTTTATAACTAAATAACGGGCTTCAGTTGGAAGATGCGAACAAATTTAAAGAAACAACAAGTTAAAAAGCCGTAAGTTCGGCCGGGCCGAACTTTGAATACCCTTTACCCCTGAAATAGAATTTTTTATATAATTCCACGATATCGTATATACCCCATATAACGGTACCCCCGATATTCGCTATTTTAATGATTTTAGCCATATTTTTCAATGGAATTGTGTGTAAATTCACACAAGGATTTCCGTGTGAGTACTTTATCCCCTAGAAGAGAATTGTTTATATAGGTCCACAATATCGTATATCCCCCATATTAGAGCACCTCCCCATATTCGGTATTTTGATGACTTTAGCCATATTTTGAATAACCGCTTTTGTCTACTACTTTTTTCACATTGCTGTGAATATGGTAATAAGAAACTAGAAGAAAAAGAGATTTTAAAAATAAGCTTGTGCGATCAAAATATGTTATTTCTCACAAATTTATATTGTTTTTGTGTGTTAAAATATGTTATGAATCAATTGTTTTTATACACTCCATCAAAGATTTTGCACAAACCTCTCAAAATTCACGATAGTGTCTTAAATTTGGTATAGTGCTATGGGTTCCAGGTGGAATCATTTGTACAAACTATGTGTCATATAGGTCTACGTTTTGGTATATACCCCGATTTCAAGTATTTTTTTTTTTTTTTTTTGCAATATTTTTCAAACTATTTTGGCAAATTTTAATAATTTGAGTTTTTAGAAGGTATCCCCTGATTTCAGCTATTTCCAGGGTCTTGGCTGAACAAGGCTAATATTATCAAAATATATATGAAGACGTTGACATGCTTGGACAATTTTCTGTCATAGGTTGTAGTAACGATTGCCAACTTAATAAAAAGTAGTAAGTTCGGCCGGGGCGAACTTTGAAAACCCTCCACCATTTGGAATGGGGCCTATACGAAGACCTGGACCTGCATAGACAATTTTCTGTCACAAACTGGAGTTTCCATCACGAACTCTAAATGCGTAATTTGAAAAAAAAATTAGGCTGTAGTATCCATTTCGAACTTCAAATACTAAATTTGAAACTATTTCGGTGAATAATGTTGCTAAAATCATCGAAATACCGAATATTGGGAGGTACCGTTATATGGGGGCTATACGAAGACGTGGACCTGCACAGACAATTTTCTGTCTTAGGCTTCGAACTTCAAATATTAAATTTGAAACAATTTCGGTGAATAATGTCGCTAAAATCATCAAAATACCGAATATCGGGAGGTACCGTTATATGGGGGCTATATTAAAATGTGGACCTACATGGCCCATTAACGAACTTAAGCTGCCTACTGTAAAAATAAACCTGTGTGCAAAATATTAGCCCTGTAGAAAGATAACGTGATTACAACAGACAGCAGACAGACAGACAGACGGACATCGCTAAATCGACTTAGAATTTTACGCTGATCAAGAATATATATACTTTGTTGGGTCTGACATGAGTATTTCGAGGAGTTACAAACGGAATGACAAAGTTAATATACCCTCCATAGTATGGTGGAGGGTATAAAAATAGAAACAATTCCGATTTATAATGTCGCTAAATCATCAAAATGGCAAATAAAGGGAAGTGACCTTATGCGGGGACTATACGAAAACGTAACCTATCTCCTGGCAAAATGCACATGCGTCAAAAATGCTAGCCATCCATCTCAAGTCGTTCCAAAATAGAGTTACGCTGATCCAGAATATATATACTTTGCAGGGTCGAACATGTGTTTTTTGAGGAGTAACAAACGGAGTTACAGAATGATGGAGGGTATAAAAACTTAGCCGTGCTCTTGAATGGAAAACGTAAACATTATTTATAATGAAAATAGTGCCGCTTATATGAGTAAGATTTGTGAAATGCTTTAAAAAATGGACATTAAAGACTAAAACTACGGGCCGGCAAAGCGGACCGGGTCAGCTAGTTTAATATAAACAAAGGATAGCAGCCTTAATTTCAAGAAGTGGGTAATTTTCTTGAAAACTGGCTAGTGACATTCAAAAACATTTTTTGCATTAAAATCTGTACTTATATTACTTGTAATTTATTTAAACAAAGAGATAACTAAATGACTTATGACTCTGGGAATGGTTCCATAGTGTCGAGAAACATCAGTTCTAATATTAGTTCAAACGGTCGCAAATATCTCAGAAACTAAAGAACTTATGACTCTGGGAATGGTTCCATTGTGTCGAGAAAAATGTCTTACACTAAAAACAGTTCTAATATCAGTTGTATTTTATTTAAACAATGAGATACCGAGAACAGGAAGTGGGAACTTTTCTTGAAAGTTGGCTAGTGCCATTCATCTTCATACGATCGCAACTATCTCGGAAACTGAAAGACTTATGACTCGGGGAATTTTTCAATTGTGTCGAAAAAAATTTTTATACTCTCCACCATACATTGTACGGAGGGTATATTAACTTCGTCATTCCATTTGTAACTCATCGAAATAATAGGTTTAGAAGTTACAGTACCCACATCAACAGTACCCACATCTACAGTACCCACTGTGACAAATACTTTTTAAGAAACCCAAATCTGAAACAGTGTTGCAGATTCAAAATAAAGAAATTCCGATCTGCAACAATGTCACAGATCAAAACAATCGCCGATGTTGAATACGAACAAAGAAATCTAAACCTGCAACAATGTTGCAGAACAAAGAATAAAGTTTATAACAAAACTAAAGACCAATCCAGAATGGTCAAAATGCAAGCTAAAAATTTTGACCATTGATATGAAATAATTTTCTAACTATAAGTTACTCTTAAGTATTTGTTCATGGAATAAAGTTCAAAACCGGAATCACTGGCGTTTTTTATTGCTGGCGCAGTAGGTAGGATCGGTATTAGTCAAGGATACGAAGATCCCATCAATAATAATAAAGAAATCGGGCAATTGATTGTAATTAACGTGAAGTTTAATTAACGTGAAATTTAATTAACTAAAAAGGAACTCGCACAATAGAGTGATTTCTAGAATTAATTGATTCCAAAAACAACTCAAGCAAACATCAAAAAAGCTCGTAATCAGAAGGAGTGATAGAAATCTTGCCCCGAAGGAAGCAAGGAAAGGATCCATTGGGAGTAGACTATATAGTTTTATTTAAATATAGTTATTATTTAAAGAGGTTAATATTTCAAAAAAAGTAATATAATTCTGAAAATATGAAAAAATACTGTAAAACAATGTTGTGTGATTTAGGAAAACATAATTGAACAAAAGAATATTGTGAACCATGGCTCAACATAGAGTAACTATCGACCCCATAAAATACTTGTCCAAACTAACATCTTTTGATGGCAGCTTTAAAAATCTACATATATTTGGATAGGGTAACTTCAATATTGGACACATACGACGATGTATCCAAGAGTTTTTGGATATAGTAAAGTCAAAGCTAGTTGGTCAAGCAAAGACGTTAGTGACATTAATAATCATTTGACGTCATGAGCAACACTTAAGACAGTGCTAACAAATAATTTGGGAGATAGATTATCAATAGAGCAACTTAACGATCAAATGCGGTCACTTAAGTTCAAAACGAACGAAAAAAAAACTTTTATGATGATATTACGTATTCTCTCAGTCGGCTCAATATGAGGAGCCGCATCCTATATCAAAATTAGGTAGGTTATGATGCTATCATAAACGCCAATAAAAGAACTGCGTTAGACATATTTAAAAATAAGCTTATAGAACCAATGCGTTCCATAATAATTTGTCGGAATCCGGCAAAAATCGAGGATGCTATGAAAATTCTGTATGATAACAATTATGCCTATTCAAATAAAAAGTTTAACAAAAATCAAGGAAAAAATGTTACTAATAACCGTAATTCGAGCCCAGACCGAAATAATCATACTAATAGATTTTATCAAAATGCAAACCAACGTCGGAATGATAATAGTGATCACTCTGTTGCAAACCAATCGGATAATGACAGACCAATACCGATGGAGGTGGAAAATTTGCAACGGGACAGTTCAACAGACTGGTCCACATAATGATAGGAAAATGTAAATTCTTATCAGACACAGGTGCAACGAATTCCTTAGCCAACCATAACGTTTTCCATTCGACAAGAATTGTAATATTAAAAAATCCAACAACAATGAATGCATTGAACAACGAACACACAGTCACCAAAAAGGTAATGATACTTTACGAAAGTATAAAGCGGTCATAGATTTTGAAAGTAATTTCATGCTATTAAATGGGAAAGTAATTCCATTACATTTTGAAGAACGAAGGAAGGTCGTATTGAATATATTTCCGGGGGAACACCTCTACAGAATTCCATCATGTTCTTATAACACAAATATTCTAATAAATAATGTAATAAAAATCTTAAGGATATAACAATCAACGATGGATTATATACTTGTGAGAATAATGAGGTAGGAATTTAAATATGTAACAAAACAGATAAGAAGCGTTTGGTAGAAATGAATGAAATATTATGTATTCAGGAAGTTTTAGTGAAATACACAACTTTAAAAAAGGCCCGGGTATGGAGGTTAATAAGGAAAATATTAGCCCACATTCTATAATGGACAAAGTCAGAACCCAACATTTAAATCTAGAACAAAAAAAGCAATTATGTAAACTCCTAATTGATTTCCATGAAGTATTTCCAGATAATGAAAAGTTATCCTTTACTCATGAAATAAGGCATAATATAAATACTAAAGACGAAATCACAATAAGGGGCAAAATATACAGATACCCCTACATTCACAAGGAGGAGATCCAAAGACAAATAACAGAAATGTTGCAAAACGGTATTATTGCACCGAGCATTAGTGCTTACAACAGTCCTGTTTGTGTGGAATCTAAAAAACCTGACATGTTTGGAATAAAAATATAAAACGGTGGATGACAATTACCCAATTCCGAATATAACTGATATTCTAGACAAATTAGGGAAATCCAATTGTTTTTCTATTATTGATCTTAAATGTGGATTTCATCAAATAGAGGTTGAAAGGAAATATAGACCTAAGGCTGCATTTTCCCATTATCGATTGAAAATTCAGCCTTAGGTCTATATTTCCTTTCAACCTCTATTTGATGAAATCCACTTTTAAGATCAATAATAGAAAAATTATTGTATTTCCCTAATTTGTCTAGAATATCAGTTATATTATGAATTAAACAGAATGTCATTCGGATTGAAAAATGCCCCGAGCACTTTTCAACGATTGGTTGATAACTTTCTTAGAGAGAATGTGTTTAACTTCAATTTAATTTAATTTCTTTAAAAATGCAACCCTTTGCTCTTTTTCTTCAATTTGTCAAATACCATTTTATTCAACTTTGAACTTTCGTTCAAAGTTAGTGATGACAAATTGTAACGAGCAAAGATGATCAATTCGCGCCTCTCTTGTGACATCTAGGCTTGCTCGCTACTTTTTAGTTTACTTGTTATTCGGATTTTCGTCCAACAACATCATCTTCACAACACCCATTGTCCAAAAGCTAAAGTTATATTAGTTTTTCGACTAATATAATATTCAATAAAACCGCCAATTTTTATTATTTAAAAATTTTAATTATTTGTGTTTTATTTTCCTTTATTCATTTTCGCTGCTCCGCAACATTTTTGGTCTCTTCGAGCCGAGATACGTGCTTCCAACAACAAAAAAAAACTAACCTGTGTCTCTTTTGTTTTTGCAAAGGATTGACTTTGACCAGCATCTACCCAGTGCCTACCATCACACACTCGCAGCCTACTTATCCATCCCTTCATTTATATTTTTAAAAAAACAAATACATCACTAAAAAGGTACGTACCGTCTATTTAGTGAGCATAAACCGCGAGTGTTTTGTTTTTAAATAAAAATTAAATTACAAAAACAACGAATAAAGTGCTTAACTACGGTCGTTTTTACAAGTGTCCGTCCGTCGGTAATTCGTTTTTGTTCATACATTTCCAACAGTGCCGGTTTCTATTTCGTGTAATAATTCTCTTCAAGAATATTACACTCTTAATACCCGCTCTTTGTTGTGTTATACGTGAAGAAAAAAAATATAAGCAAAAAGTGTTTATTGCAATACATAAGCAGTGATCAGTGATTTTATTGTGGTTGTGTTTGTTTATTTTGTGATCTTTGGCATAAAGAAGAACAAAATAAACACTAACAACATTACTGTTGGATATCATAACAACAATACAATCACATAATAGAGCTGTGTACTCTGTGGTTGGTTGATTTCTAATAGGTAATCAGTAACCAACTACAGGGTGTAATAGGTCTGTTCGGGCAAAAATTGGAAAATTTGTTTATTAGGTCTGTTCGGACCAAAAATTAAATTAATTTTTTTGGAAACATACGGTTCTGTTGGAAATAGTTCAGGTCCGTATAGAGTGCACCCTACATTCGGTCGTTTCGACATTTAATAATAATTTTCGTTATTATTATATAGTATAAAAATATAAATTAAATATTTTTAATTTTTTAAATATTTATTTGAATTTTTTGTCTTTTTTAAAAAAATTATTGTTTTGAACTGTAGCGCGCATCTTACAGTCCGTGCACCCTACAGTCAGTAATAAATATTAAACAAAATTACTTTTTTATTGATTTTTTGCAATTTTTGGCGATTTGTTTTGGATTTAAATTATTTCTTTTCGGAAATAATTTTGTTGTGTATAAATCAAAATCAAACAAATCAAATTCTCTGTATTTTTCGATACACTGAAACGCCTAACGAAACAAAGATTGTCAAATTTGCAAATACTTCTTCAAGTTTTTGGTATTTTTTTAATACTCATAAAAACAAGAGTGTATTATTCGATACACAGTGAAAATCTTTTCGATTTTCATTACCGAGAAAATTTATTTACATTTTCTCATCACTTTTTTTTAAATTAAAAAAAGGGTTCCTTTATCTAGTTGGGTGTTGTATTTGTTAGCATTCACTTACAGATAAAAGCATTTTCGTGCTGTTTCAATATAAATTTGAACAATTTCACTCAATTTTCGTTGAGTTTTAACAATTTTAAGTTTGTTTACACTGATATTTTCAGATTTGCGATTTTTAAATTCAGTTCTTGTTCTCTTTGGCCAAATTCATAGAGCTTTCTAATTCACAATGCCACTATCTCCACTTGATTTCTTTATCAGAGCAACTGATGCTCTGGTAAAATTTGAAGCCAACTTTACTTCTCTTCGAGAGGAAGAGTTGGACATATATTCCCTTGATGTTCAGGCCGCTGAGGCAAGGGAATTGTGGAGTAAAGTGAAGGAAATGTTTGACCAATGTCTTACATATCTCCAAACTTCTGAAGATGCTGAAAGTGAAGACATCACATCTGCAGAAAGTAAATATGACGTTGCGTATAGGGCATATGTAAACGTCATTGCTTCAATAAATCGTAAATTGGACCAATTACGTACCATACAAAAAAATTCTAACCCTTCCTTAATTCAAAGTCGAATTCACATGTTTCACATGTAACTAGCACTACAAGAGTGCTAGAAGAGTTCAGAAATTTTGCCTCTGTCTGGCGTTTCGCGCCATACGGAACCGTCAGTTGAAGTTTTCGCTTCAAATGACAATATAATGCATAGTCTAAATCTACCGCCATGCGATATAGATGTTTTCAATGGCGATTTCCTTTCCTGGCCTACCTTTAGGGATCTGTTTTCTGCAATATACATCAACAACAGTCGACTTAGTAACATTGAAAAATTATGTTATTTACTTAAGAAAACCAGTGGGGAAGCTAAAGACATCATTTCAAAAATCTACAACGAGCAATCAATGGATGTATTTCGGCTATGGCGATCTATGACGTTTCTACGAACGACTGGGATCCCATATTAGTCTTCATATGCATTCAAAGATTGCCTAAGCACACGGTCTCGCTATGGGAACAGACAGTCAAAGACAAGTCGGCTTTGTCTGATTGGAAGGATTTGGATCGTTTTCTTACGGAAAGGATCCAGACCCTTACTTGTCTCCGAGACATTCGAGGTATTGACTCATCAACAAAGTCCGTACCTTCTGTGTCTTCTAGCGCTTCTTCCTTTAAATCTTGCGTTCTCTGTCCTAAATTGGTTCATCCATTGCGTTTTTGTCCAGAGTTCAAAAAATTATCCATAGAAGGTCGTTTTTCAGTGCTCAAACGCTTCAATTGTTGTCTGAACTGTCTGACGGTTGGTCATGAAGTTAAAAAATGTGTAAGTAAACACAATTGTGGGAAATGCAATAAGCGACATCACACACTTTTACATCGTGAGATGTCAAATCACGCAAATTCTACACCAGCAGCGACTCCGTCGCCAAAAACTTCTAACCAATCCATCAATGCGAATCCATATATTCCCTCGACTTCGTCAGGTATATCCCACTCTGTCAATAGGCAAGTGTATCATATTTCGCAAAACAAAAATGTTGTTTTGGGTACCGCAATGGTGAATCTAATTCACCAAGGCAACACATACCCTGCTCTGAAGCGTCAAGTACGTCGACCCAAGCTACGATTTCTGGCGTTAATAAAAGTGTTTCCACTACATCCAGAAAATTGTGCTCATTATGCATAGGTTCTCCTATCGACTCATCAATTTTCTTTGAAATCCCAGCTCTAGTGGTTCCCGCTATTTCTGGTAATTTACCCTCCATTTCAATAGGTGGTGACATAATTTCCCGTTTGCCAAATATTCGTTTGGCAGATAGAAACTTCTGCGATTCTAGACCAGTTGACCTTCTACTAGGCGTTGATTTATATCCTAGAATCCTTTTACAGGGAATTCAATCGAACATCTTAGGTTCTTTAATGGCACAGAGAACTGTTTTCGGCTGGATCATTACTGGTCCCATTCCCAATTCTACAATTACGGTTTTAACAACCACTATCAACTTTCCGGAAGAAGATCTTAACAAGACTCTTCTTCGATTCTGGGAATTGGAAGAACCTCCAAAACGCGCTATCTTGTCTCCTTCGGACAAATTCTGTGAGGAAAATTTCAAAAAGACGACTCGACGGGACTCAGACGGCAGATATATTGTCACACTTCCTATGATTCCTGAATTCGCAGGCCAACTTGGTCATTCTAGGACCAATTGCTTACGACAATTCTTTCGAAATGAGGCGTCACTCCTAAGAAAACCCCAAATTAAAGCAATTTACGATGGTGTGGTCCGGGAATATTTAGAATTAGACCACATGAGACTGGTTTCGACTTCGTCAGCAAGCTCTACAGTTTGCTATCTTCCTCACCATCCGGTTATTAATCCGGATAAACAAACAACAAAATAGCGAGTGGTTTTCAATGCCTCGAACAAGACTTCCAACGGGAATAGTCTTAACGATATTCTCTACGTCGGCTCAACTCTTCAGTTGGACCTAGTCCTTCTTATTCTAAGATGGAGATTTTTCCAATTTGTATTCAATTTCGACATAACGCAAATGTACAGGCAAATTCATGTCGATTCTGCTCATACGCCTCTCCAACGTATTTTATTTCGGGATTCTCCCAACAAACCGGTTCTTTGAACTTCAAACGGTAACCTTCGGAGTAAACTGTGCTCCTTATCTTGCGATTCGGACTTTACTTCAATTGGCCGATGATACAGAAAATGAATTTCCGCTAGCTGCACATATCCTTCGGAAGTGCATGTACGTAGATGACGTCTTGGCCGGTTATCACGATTTGGAGACAGCGCAAAAATCAAGAGACCAACTCATTGGTGCTCTTTCTTCCGCGAAGTTTGAACTTCGTAAATGGACAGCCAATAATCGAGAAATTTTAGATTTTCTTCCCTTAGATCACCTATATGATGCTAAGCTTCTTACTTTCGTGGAAGCTAGTAGTTCAAAACCGCTGGACATTCGCTGGAATGCACAGTTGGACCATTTCTATTTCAGTGTAAACCCGCTGGAACACCGGTCCAAATATACTAAACGGGAAGTTTTGTCAACCATCGCCAAGCTTTTCGATCCAGTAGGATGGTTAGGACCAGTAATTGTTGTAGCAAAAATCATCATGCAGCGTATTTGGCTGGACAACATTGGTTGGGACGATTCGCTTCCGTCTTCGACAGAACGCGAATGGGAAAAATTTGTGATTTCTTATCAGGGTGTTAACTCCATATCCATTCCTCGTTGGGTCCAATATTCACCTCTTTGTCATGTCGAACTTCATGTCTTTTCCGATGCCTCGGAAAAGGAATACGCTGGGGTAGCGTACATTCGTGTCGTTGCTTCAAATGGGAAAATTTTCACAAATTTGCTGACTTGCAAAACAAAAGTAGCTCCGCTTAAGTCCATTTCCCTACCTCGTTTAGAATTATGCGGTGCTGTATTAGCATCAGAACTTGTCAAGGGTATTTTGAGTGAAATTGACTTTTTTTTAATAATATCTTTTGTTGGACCGATTCTACGATCGTCCTTTCTTGGCTTCAAAAAACTCCATCTACATGGTCTACTTTCGTTGCCAATAGGGTATGTCGCATTCAAGAGAATGTTGGGCAAAATAAATGGTTTCATGTTCGATCTGAGGACAATCCTGCTGATTTAGGTAGTAGGGGGCTTTCTCCTTCGGAGTTGGCCTATTCTCAAATTTGGTGGCACGGTCCTCATTGGCTAAGCCTTAATAGTTCTAACTGGGAAATTCAAAATGTTTCTGTTGATACTGAGGTCGAACTTCGTCCTGTTAAAAGTCATGTCACTTTTATCAAAGACTATGATGATGTTTTAAATAGATTTTTTTCCATAGATAGAGCATTTCGCGCCATTGCATATATCTTTCGATTTTTCCACAATACGCATTCTTTTCATAGAGGTAAACATCATTATGAGAGTTCTGCTCCTAAAAATTCAGAGATCCTAGCAGTAAAATTACGTCTTGCTGCGCTTGCTCAAAAGGCATACTATTCAGAGGAATATTATGCCTTACTTCATAAACGACCACTTAATCCTAAAAGTGCTATTTTATCTCTAAATCCATTTCTGGATAAAGAAGAGGTAATGAGATTGAATGGACGCCTATCGCAGTCTCCGACTCTCTCCTATTCTGAACGGCATCCTATTCTCTTACCTTATCATAGTAAATTAGCAAGACTGTTGTTGAAACAAATTCATGTAGATTCGCTTCATGGAGGAAACCAATTAATGCTCCGTATGCTTTGCATGGAGTACTGGATTCCTCGCGCTACTTCACTGATTAGGTCAACCATAAGGCATTACAAATTGTGCGTTTTAGCACAAATTTGTACCCAAATTATGGCATCTCTGCCTCCAGAAAGAACGGTTTTGGTTAGGCCTTTCACCTCTACAGGTATCGATTTCGCTGGCCCATTCGACATTAAATCCTTTACAGGTAGATGTTGCAAAATTACAAAGGGGTATGTCTATGTCTTCGTGTGCTTTTCTACGAAAGCAATACATTTAGAGCTAGCCTCGGATTTATCTACCACTACCTTCCTGGCTGCATTTAATAGATTTATATCTCGTCGTGGATGTCCAAAGACTATCTTCTCGGACAACGGCACTAACTTCGTTGGTGCATCTCGAGAAATAGAACGGGAATTTAAGCAAGCATTAAATGAAATTCGTGATAAACTCCGATCAACGTTTTCCTATCAAGAGGTTTCATGGAGATTTAACCCAGCTGGAGCTCCACATATGGGTGGACTTTGGGAAGCTGCGGTTAAAAGCTTTAAAATTCATTTTAGGAAAATGGCTAAAAATTTCAAATATATGTTTGAAGAATTTTCTACATTGCTCACAAGAATTGAGGCGTGCTTAAATTCTCGTCCACTCTGTCCCATGAGAGATAGCCCTTACACCTGGGCATTTTCTTATAGGATATCCGATCCTCGCTCCTCCGGAGCCCATAATAAATGAATATCCATTGGATATCGTTAATCGATATAGAAAATTAAAAGCGCTCTCACAACAATTCTGCCTTCGATGGAAAGAAGAATACTTAAAGAGCCTCCACCATCGTTACAAGTGGAAATTTCCGCAACGCGATATTCAACCGGATGATTTAGTTGTCCTTCGACAGGAACATTTACCTCCCACAGCGTGGAAATTAGGTCGCGTTGTCCAAGTTTATCCGGGAATTGACGGTCACGTTCGCGTCGCTGATATAAAAACGGAAAACGGTATCGTAAGACGACCTGTAGTTAAGCTGGTCATTTTGACAGACGACGATTAAAATGTTCACCTCTCTACCATGCCATCTCCACTTTTTTCACAGATGGAAAATTTGAGTCAGATGGCCGCTTCCCTTCCTTATTACGATGAGGACATCCCAATGTCGGATGAAGAGAGAGGTGTCGAGGATGCTATTATTCCTCTGGGCTCCCAAGACTCCGACATACGCGGGGTCAGCAATGCTGCCGCTCCTCTACGGGAACCTGCACCGGCACTGCCAGCCAAATCGAACGGCTCTACGGCCGATCAAACAGGCTCCGCTTCTTCTCTACGGGAGAATTGCACGGCAGAGCCTGTACCAAATCCGGGATCTTCGTCCCAAACGGCAGGAGATACCCCTCAGGTGCTCCTGGCCTCAACTAGTGGTTTCGACCACAGGCGCAGACACCGCTGCTCCTCTACGGGAGATTGCACCAGCGAGGTCTGCATCTCCTCAAGGCTCTGCCTGGACCGCTGGCACAGCGTCTCCTCTACGGGAGCTTGCACCCGTCGTCCACGAACTTTCAACGACAGATGTGGCTACCAAAGGCGGAGTGGCTGCTCCTCTACGGGAGACTAAAACTTCCACTTTCGCCGAAACTCCTCAAGGCAAATGCACAGTGGCCAGATCCATTCGACAACAGGGACCTAAATGGGTTTTGTGCACACAGAGGCACGTCCTTCGGGAATGTCCCGAATTTCTTAAATTGACCTGCGAAAAAGGATTCGATTTGTGATTCAGGAGCATTTCTGCTCCAATTGTTTAGGCAGGTCACATACCCTCCGAAAATGTTTGAGTCCACATCGTTGTCACCTCGGCAAAAAGCCCCTATCCAAGGGAAATGTCCGACCTTCGGGTAAAAAAGATTCCACGTCTCGTCCATCCACCTCGTCGCATATACCCACTTCGAAAAAGTCCGTTCCAAAGAAGTCCTCTAAACCGAGATTGTCCGCTCCTCCTTGTCCGGTCTCGTCCAAGCCGTCGAGCTTTTTTGTTCCGACTATACAGTCCATTCAGCCCATTGTTACGCTGGGGCCGACAATGGTGGTTAATATTATCCTTCCGGATAGAAAAGTACCAGTCAGAGCGCTGTTGGACCCCTGTGCTGGACATAGCCGTATATGCTCAACGCTGGCTAGTTAGCTTCAGCTCAATTCTCTAAACGTTGGCCAAGAGCTTTATTGCCAACTTACGTTGCAATCATTTCATGATTCGTCCCAACTTCTGCGCGTTTCCGCCAGAAGTATGTCCTTGAGGCATGTGGTCACGCCGTCGCAATCAGCCCCCGACTATTTCAAGGACCATTATGCCGGGATGCAATTGGCAGATCCCGAATTCCATAAGTCCGCTCACGTGGGGCTCATTCTTGGGTCTGATGTGTACCCGAAGGTAATAAAGTCACAGACTTATTCGAGACCAGGGTTCCCCTGGGCTCAATTAACCATTTTTGCTTGGGTGATATCGGGTCCTTGTCCACTGTAGGATCGCCAGAGATGATCAGCCAACATCTGTCCCTATGGTCAAGCTGATTTTTGGAGGCAATCTTCAATTGTCTCGATGGTTCTACGACCATCAATTGTTTTTTGAAAAAATTAAGAAAAGATAATAAAAAAAAATTTATGCTCAAAATTGACGGTTACGCCTCTTATTTATTATAACTGTATTTCCAAGTTATTATAAGTTAAGATTTGTTTTGTTGTAACATCGCTAGATGTTTCAAGGGTGGCGGTAATGTTTAACTTCAATTTAATTTAATTTCTTTAAAAATGCAACCCTTTGCTCTTTTTCTTCAATTTGTCAAATACCATTTTATTCAACTTTGAACTTTGTGATGACAAATTGTAACGAGCAAAGATGATCAATTCGCGCCTCTCTTGTGACATCTAGGCTTGCTCGCTACTTTTTAGTTTACTTGTTATTCGGATTTTCGTCCAACAACATCATCTTCACAACACCCATTGTCCAAAAGGTAAATTTATATTAGTTTTTCGACTATATAATATTCAATAAAACCGCCAATTTTTATTATTTAAAAATTTTAATTATTTGTGTTTTATTTTCCTTTTTTCATTTTCGCTGCTCCGCAACAGAATGTATCGAAAAAAGAATGTATGGTGTACATGGATGACACTATAATTTTCTCGAAAGGTTTAGAGGAACACATTAAAAATTTGAAATCAGTATTGCTAAAATTGAGAAATGCAAGACTTAAAGTGCAATTAGACAAATGTGAATTTCTAAGAAAAGAGGTATAATTCCTTGGTCATATTGTAAATGGGAAAGGAGTTTTTCCTAACAAAAGAGGGTTGAAATAATAAAAGACATACCAATTCCTAAAACAGAGAAAGATATAAAATCATTTTTAGGAATGACCGGTTACTACCGAAGATTCATAAAAAATTACGCTCATATAGCAAAACCAATGACACAATGTTTAAAAGAAGATTCCAGCATTTAAATTACAAATCCAGATTATATTGCCGCATTTAATGAATTGAGAAAGAAGTTAACTGAAGCCCCGATACTTGTATATCCAGACTTAATATACCATTTGAAATAACGACAGATGGCAGTAACGTAGCTATAGGAGGAGTTCTGTCTCAGAACGACAAGCCCATAGCGACAACACTAAACGAGCACGAAATTAATTATTCAACCATAGAGAAAGAATGCTTAGGAATTGTGTGTTGCATTAGATTAAATTGTTTACAGATCTCAAACCCCTTGTCTGCTTGAACAATTTAAAAGAACCAAATTCTAAACTAATGGGGTGGAGGATGCAAATAAGCGAGTATTATTATGAAATATATTACAAACAGGGTCACTTAAACAAAGTAGCCGACTGTTTAAGTCGAATAAAAATCCATATTATTCATGAGCAGGAGTCAGAAAAACTAATAAATATTAGTAAAAGACCCATAAATTTCTTTAAGAACCAAGTTATCATAGAAAGAATATTTTCAGGATCAGCTTCTATAAAAACAATGAAAATTCACAATTCAAACCGGAACATTATTAATGCCAAAGACTTCGATAACGATTTTGTTAGAACCATTATTTCAAATCACTTTTATGGAGGTAAACACAACGTTGTTTACTTGACAGATGAATTATTTGAGATTTTCGAAAATGTTTTAAAGAACTAAAAAATAACCAGATGTTTAAATAAATAAATTGATATAAACGAAAATTTTGCCCAAATAAAATGCACATACTACTATCCAAAATTAAAAAAAAAAAATTACTGAATTCATAAATATTTGCGAGATTTGCAATTTAGCTAAATATGAAAGAAAGCCTCAGTCAATACCATATATGATTTCAGAAACTCTAAAAATTCCCCACGAAATAGTTCATATGGACGTATTATACTCTATCAATAAATCCCTTTTTATCCGAATGATAGATAAGTTCACGAAGATTGCCCTTATAAATGAAATAGAGAAAAAATCAGACCCTGAATTCAGGAAGGCTACGGACATATAAAAAAGATTATAAGTGAACTGGGAATGAAATCAAAGGGAAGGACAAAAGTATTGAAATCCATTTTACATCAAGCTTAAATCATAACAGTAACAGTGATGTTGAAGACTCCATAATACCATAAATAAACATCTAAGAATTTTAAAACATACTATGAGACATATTGCAGTTGAAGAACAAATGATTCTAATTAATGGTTATTATAACGAAACTATACACAGCACTACCAATATGAAACCTATTGATTTTGTGAATTGTAAAATAAATGAGAAGGAATATAATGAAATACATGAAAAACTCGTAAAGAAGAAAGAACTTAAAATCACAAAATTAAATGAGAGTAGAACTAATGACATACCCATCGAAGATGGCATTAATTATATCAAGGAGACACGAGGAGGAAAAAATTATCTTCAATTTAGGAAGATAGTAGGAACTAAGATTGACGATAATCATTTAAAAGACGAAAACTCCAATCATATATATTACAAAACACATGTAATGAAGAGTAAAAAAAAATTCAAATTCCTGATAGTATTGTATTTCCAAATCAGCAAACTTCTAGAAGAGGAAACGTATTAGATACTAATAATAATAATTTAATTTTGTATGATATATTATTAACTTTTCCCAAATAAATACGAGTATATTTGTATAAATGAAACTGACACTGGCCATCATATTCCTATCCTATGCGATGGCGAAAATAGAAATTGTTGATTTTGACAAAAATGAAGGATATTTGCCCATCAAGGTTGAAGATAAGAAGCTAATAGACCACTATATCAAGATTTTACATATCGTGAACAACTGATTCTTTATTTAATAGAAAAACTAAATCTAGCCTTAACATCTAACATAAAAATACACATGAATTTATTTACTAATGCACGCTGTCCCAAAATACATAATGCACTCCACGCACACAATACGTTGCAGGAGAAACGAAACATACCTACTGTGTGATCGACCCTTTCTTATCTTCTATTTGTGGCCGTGCCATTAATTACATTATTTATTACCGACCATAAACATAGCATATAAAAAGCACATGCATCTTAAGTGTTTTCTTTATTTAACTAATTTACATTCTTCGGAAAAGACAAATAAGAATGAGATAAGAATCTAAAGAAGTATATTAAACATACAAACTATTTATACAACAAGTACAATTTCTACAAAACTAAACATACTCCCGGCCATAAAAGATCCTAATCTTTTAACAAACTGAGATCGATCACCTTTTAACATTTCAATTGCGTGCTTCATAAATTTCATTGTTATTTATTTAAAGTAAATGGTACAAATCTGAATTTATTCTGAAATCATTTCTCAAATTATACTAATTCATCTTGAAATATAATTAACGTATTCTATTGTTACGGATTTGTATACATACCTTAAAAATACCCTAACTAAAGTCGAGGAGGTGCGATGACTATCGGCAGGTAGCGGCTGGACAGATGGTAGAGTCTTCGGAAAACCAAGTATAACACTGTGATTATACCAACGATGAAAACACAAGTCGTAAGGCTCAGGCTGTAATGCGTAAGGTGATGCGTGTCTAGGTGAATAGGGAAACCCAGAAATCGTTTAGCTTGCGAGATATCTGGCAACTTGTAGACTTCGACTTCGTTCTTCAGACTTAGATGGGTGAGAGGTGGCAGGGATGCGGAAATGTTGAATTGCGGGAATTTGTAGCTTATCTCGCTGTTGTAGTTCTCGTGCGCCATAAATTCATCTCTTCAGCTCAATATGAGGAGCCGCATCCTATATCAAAATTAGGTAGGTTATGATGCTATCATAAACGCCAATAAAAGAACTGCGTTAGACATATTTAAAAATAAGCTTATAGAACCAATGCGTTCCATAATCATTTGTCGGAATCCGGCAAAAATCGAGGATGCTATGAAAATTCTGTATGATAACAATTATGCCTATTCAAATAAAAAGTTTAACAAAAATCAAGGAAAAAATGTTACTAATAACCGTAATTCGAGCCCAGACCGAAATAATCATACTAATAGATTTTATCAAAATGCAAACCAACGTCGGAATGATAATAGTGATCACTCTGTTGCAAACCAATCGGATAATGACAGACCAATACCGATGGAGGTGGAAAATTTGCAACGGGACAGTTCAACAGACTGGTCCACATAATGATAGGAAAATGTAAATTCTTATCAGACACAGGTGCAACGAATTCCTTAGCCAACCATAACGTTTTCCATTCGACAAGAATTGTAATATTAAAAAATCCAACAACAATGAATGCATTGAACAACGAACACACAGTCACCAAAAAGGTAATGATACTTTACGAAAGTATAAAGCGGTCATAGATTTTGAAAGTAATTTCATGCTATTAAATGGGAAAGTAATTCCATTACATTTTGAAGAACGAAGGAAGGTCGTATTGAATATATTTCCGGGGGAACACCTCTACAGAATTCCATCATGTTCTTATAACACAAATACTCTAATAAATAATGTAATAAAAATCTTAAGGATATAACAATCAACGATGGATTATATACTTGTGAGAATAATGAGGTAGGAATTTAAATATGTAACAAAACAGATAAGAAGCGTTTGGTAGAAATGAATGAAATATTATGTATTTAGGAAGTTTTAGTGAAATACACAACTTTAAAAAAGGCCCGGGTATGGAGGTTAATAAGGAAAATATTAGCCCACATTCTATAATGGACAAAGTCAGAACCCAACATTTAAATCTAGAACAAAAAAAGCAATTATGTAAACTCCTAATTGATTTCCATGAAGTATTTCCAGATAATGAAAAGTTATCCTTTACTCATGAAATAAGGCATAATATAAATACTAAAGACGAAATCACAATAAGGGGCAAAATATACAGATACCCCTACATTCACAAGGAGGAGATCCAAAGACAAATAACAGAAATGTTGCAAAACGGTATTATTGCACCGAGCATTAGTGCTTACAACAGTCCTGTTTGTGTGGAATCTAAAAAACCTGACATGTTTGGAATAAAAATATAAAACGGTGGATGACAATTACCCAATTCCGAATATAACTGATATTCTAGACAAATTAGGGAAATCCAATTGTTTTTCTATTATTGATCTTAAATGTGGATTTCATCAAATAGAGGTTGAAAGGAAATATAGACCTAAGGCTGCATTTTCCCATTATCGATTGAAAATTCAGCCTTAGGTCTATATTTCCTTTCAACCTCTATTTGATGAAATCCACTTTTAAGATCAATAATAGAAAAATTATTGTATTTCCCTAATTTGTCTAGAATATCAGTTATATTATGAATTAAACAGAATGTCATTCGGATTGAAAAATGCCCCGAGCACTTTTCAACGATTGGTTGATAACTTTCTTAGAGAGAATGTGTTTAACTTCAATTTAATTTAATTTCTTTAAAAATGCAACCCTTTGCTCTTTTTCTTCAATTTGTCAAATACCATTTTATTCAACTTTGAACTTTCGTTCAAAGTTAGTGATGACAAATTGTAACGAGCAAAGATGATCAATTCGCGCCTCTCTTGTGACATCTAGGCTTGCTCGCTACTTTTTAGTTTACTTGTTATTCGGATTTTCGTCCAACAACATCATCTTCACAACACCCATTGTCCAAAAGCTAAAGTTATATTAGTTTTTCGACTAATATAATATTCAATAAAACCGCCAATTTTTATTATTTAAAAATTTTAATTATTTGTGTTTTATTTTCCTTTATTCATTTTCGCTGCTCCGCAACATTTTTGGTCTCTTCGAGCCGAGATACGTGCTTCCAACAACAAAAAAAAACTAACCTGTGTCTCTTTTGTTTTTGCAAAGGATTGACTTTGACCAGCATCTACCCAGTGCCTACCATCACACACTCGCAGCCTACTTATCCATCCCTTCATTTATATTTTTTAAAAAACAAATACATCACTAAAAAGGTACGTACCGTCTATTTAGTGAGCATAAACCGCGAGTGTTTTGTTTTTAAATAAAAATTAAATTACAAAAACAACGAATTTTGTTTTTAAATAAAAATTAAATTACAAAAACAACGAATAAAGTGCTTAACTACGGTCGTTTTTACAAGTGTCCGTCCGTCGGTAATTCGTTTTTGTTCATACATTTCCAACAGTGCCGGTTTCTATTTCGTGTAATAATTCTCTTCAAGAATATTACACTCTTAATACCCGCTCTTTGTTGTGTTATACGTGAAGAAAAAAAATATAAGCAAAAAGTGTTTATTGCAATACATAAGCAGTGATCAGTGATTTTATTGTGGTTGTGTTTGTTTATTTTGTGATCTTTGGCATAAAGAAGAACAAAATAAACACTAACAACATTACTGTTGGATATCATAACAACAATACAATCACATAATAGTGCTGTGTACTCTGTGGTTGGTTGATTTCTAATAGGTAATCAGTAACCAACTACAGGGTGTAATAGGTCTGTTCGGGCAAAAATTGGAAAATTTGTTTATTAGGTCTGTTCGGACCAAAAATTAAATTAATTTTTTTGGAAACATACGGTTCTGTTGGAAATAGTTCAGGTCCGTATAGAGTGCACCCTACATTCGGTCGTTTCGATATTTAATAATAATTTTCGTTATTATTATATATAAAAATATAAATTAAATATTTTTAATTTTTTAAATATTTATTTGAATTTTTTGTCTTTTTTAAAAAAATTATTGTTTTGAACTGTAGCGCGCATCTTACAGTCCGTGCACCCTACAGTCAGTAATAAATATTAAACAAAATTACTTTTTTATTGATTTTTTGCAATTTTTGGCGATTTGTTTTGGATTTAAATTATTTCTTTTCGGAAATAATTTTGTTGTGTATATTTCGATACACAAATCAAATTCTCTGTATTTTTCGATACACTGAAACGCCTAACGAAACAAAGATTGCCAAATTTGCAAATACTTCTTCAAGTTTTTGGTATTTTTTATAATACTCATAAAAACAAGAGTGTATTATTCGATACACAGTGAAAATCTTTTCGATTTTCATTACCGAGAAAATTTATTTACATTTTCTCATCACTTTTTTTAAAATTAAAAAAAAATGGTTCCTTTATCTAGTTGGGTGTTGTATTTGTTAGCATTCACTTACAGATAAAAGCATTTTCGTGCTGTTTCAATATAAATTTGAACAATTTCACTCAATTTTCGTTGAGTTTTAACAATTTTAAGTTTGTTTACACTGATATTTTCAGATTTGCGATTTTTAAATTCAGTTCTTGTTCTCTTTGGCCAAATTCATAGAGCTTTCTAATTCACAATGCCACTATCTCCACTTGATTTCTTTATCAGAGCAACTGATGCTCTGGTAAAATTTGAAGCCAACTTTACTTCTCTTCGAGAGGAAGAGTTGGACATATATTCCCTTGATGTTCAGGACGCTGAGGCAAGGGAATTGTGGAGTAAAGTGAAGGAAATGTTTGACCAATGTCTTACATATCTCCAAACTTCTGAAGATGCTGAAAGTGAAGACATCACATCTGCAGAAAGTAAATATGACGTTGCGTATAGGGCATATGTAAACGTCATTGCTTCAATAAATCGTAAATTGGACCAATTACGTACCATACAAAAAAATTCTAACCCTTCCTTAATTCAAAGTCGAATTCACATGTTTCACATGTAACTAGCATAGTCTAAATCTACCGCCATGCGATATAGATGTTTTCAATGGCGATTTCCTTTCCTGGCCTACCTTTAGGGATCTGTTTTCTGCAATATACATCAACAACAGTCGACTTAGTAACATTGAAAAATTATGTTATTTACTTAAGAAAACCAGTGGGGAAGCTAAAGACATCATTTCAAAAATCTACAACGAGCAATCACTGGATGTATTTCGGCTATGGCGATCTATGACGTTTCTACGAACGACTGGGATCCCATATTAGTCTTCATATGCATTCAAAGATTGCCTTAGCACACGGTCTCGCTATGGGAACAGACAGTCAAAGACAAGTCGGCTTTGTCTGATTGGAAGGATTTGGATCGTTTTCTTACGGAAAGGATCCAGACCCTTACTTGTCTCCGAGACATTCGAGGTATTGACTCATCAACAAAGTCCGTACCTTCTGTGTCTTCTAGCGCTTCTTCCTTTAAATCTTGCGTTCTCTGTCCTAAATTGGTTCATCCATTGCGTTTTTGTCCAGAGTTCAAAAAATTATCCATAGAAGGTCGTTTTTCAGTGCTCAAACGCTTCAATTGTTGTCTGAACTGTCTGACGGTTGGTCATGAAGTTAAAAAATGTGTAAGTAAACACAATTGTGGGAAATGCAATAAGCGACATCACACACTTTTACATCGTGAGATGTCAAATCACGCAAATTCTACACCAGCAGCGACTCCGTCGCCAAAAACTTCTAACCAATCCATCAATGCGAATCCATATATTCCCTCGACTTCGTCAGGTATATCCCACTCTGTCAATAGGCAAGTGTATCATATTTCGCAAAACGATTTCTGGCGTTAATAAAAGTGTTTCCACTACATCCAGAAAATTGTGCTCATTATGCATAGGTTCTCCTATCGACTCATCAATTTTCTTTGAAATCCCAGCTCTAGTGGTTCCCGCTATTTCTGGTAATTTACCCTCCATTTCAATAGGTGGTGACATAATTTCCCGTTTGCCAAATATTCGTTTGGCAGATAGAAACTTCTGCGATTCTAGACCAGTTGACCTTCTACTAGGCGTTGATTTATATCCTAGAATCCTTTTACAGGGAATTCAATCGAACATCTTAGGTTCTTTAATGGCACAGAGAACTGTTTTCGGCTGGATCATTACTGGTCCCATTCCCAATTCTACAATTACGGTTTTAACAACCACTATCAACTTTCCGGAAGAAGATCTTAACAAGACTCTTCTTCGATTCTGGGAATTGGAAGAACCTCCAAATCGCGCTATCTTGTCTCCTTCGGACAAATTCTGTGAGGAAAATTTCAAAAAGACGACTCGACGGGACTCAGACGGCAGATATATTGTCACACTTCCTATGATTCCTGAATTCGCAGGCCAACTTGGTCATTCTAGGACCAATTGCTTACGACAATTCTTTCGAAATGAGGAGTCACTCCTAAGAAAACCCCAAATTAAAACAATTTACGATGGTGTGGTCCGGGAATATTTAGAATTAGACCACATGAGACTGGTTTCGACTTCGTCAGCAAGCTCTACAGTTTGCTATCTTCCTCACCATCCGGTTATTAATCCGGATAAACAAACAACAAAATAGCGAGTGGTTTTCAATGCCTCGAACAAGACTTCCAACGGGAATAGTCTTAACGATATTCTCTACGTCGGCTCAACTCTTCAGTTGGACCTAGTCCTTCTTATTCTAAGATGGAGACTTTTCCAATTTGTATTCAATTTCGACATAACGCAAATGTACAGGCAAATTCATGTCGATTCTGCTCATACGCCTCTCCAACGTATTTTATTTCGGGATTCTCCCAACAAACCGGTTCTTTGAACTTCAAACGGTAACCTTCGGAGTAAACTGTGCTCCTTATCTTGCGATTCGGACTTTACTTCAATTGGCCGATGATACAGAAAATGAATTTCCGCTAGCTGCACATATCCTTCGGAAGTGCATGTACGTAGATGACGTCTTGGCCGGTTATCACGATTTGGAGACAGCGCAAAAATCAAGAGACCAACTCATTGGTGCTCTTTCTTCCGCGAAGTTTGAACTTCGTAAATGGACAGCCAATACTCGAGAAATTTTAGATTTTCTTCCCTTAGATCACCTATATGATGCTAAGCTTCTCACTTTCGTGGAAGCTAGTAGTTCAAAACCGCTGGACATTCGCTGGAATGCACAGTTGGACCATTTCTATTTCAGTGTAAACCCGCTGGAACACCGGTCCAAATATACTAAACGGGAAGTTTTGTCAACCATCGCCAAGCTTTTCGATCCAGTAGGATGGTTAGGACCAGTAATTGTTGTAGCAAAAATCATCATGCAGCGTATTTGGCTGGACAACATTGGTTGGGACGATTCGCTTCCGTCTTCGACAGAACGCGAATGGGAAAAATTTGTGATTTCTTATCAGGGTGTTAACTCCATATCCATTCCTCGTTGGGTCCAATATTCACCTCTTTGTCATGTCGAACTTCATGTCTTTTCCGATGCCTCGGAAAAGGAATACGCTGGGGTAGCGTACATTCGTGTCGTTGCTTCAAATGGGAAAATTTTCACAAATTTGCTGACTTGCAAAACAAAAGTAGCTCCGCTTAAGTCCATTTCCCTACCTCGTTTAGAATTATGCGGTGCTGTATTAGCATCAGAACTTGTCAAGGGTATTTTGAGTGAAATTGACTTTTTTTAATAATATCTTTTGTTGGACCGATTCTACGATCGTCCTTTCTTGGCTTCAAAAAACTCCATCTACATGGTCTATTTTCGTTGCCAATAGGGTATGTCGCATTCAAGAGAATGTTGGGCAAAATAAATGGTTTCATGTTCGATCTGAGGACAATCCTGCTGATTTAGGTAGTAGGGGGCTTTCTCCTTCGGAGTTGGCCTCTTCTCAAATTTGGTGGCACGGTCCTCATTGGCTAAGCCTTAATAGTTCTAACTGGGAAATTCAAAATGTTTCTGTTGATACTGAGGTCGAACTTCGTCCTGTTAAAAGTCATGTCACTTTTATCAAAGACTATGATGATGTTTTAAATAGATTTTTTTCCATAGATAGAGCATTTCGCGCCATTGCATATATCTTTCGATTTTTCCACAATACGCATTCTTTTCATAGAGGTAAACATCATTATGAGAGTTCTGCTCCTAACAATTCAGAGATCCTAGCAGTAAAATTACGTCTTGCTGCGCTTGCTCAAAAGGCATACTATTCAGAGGAATATTATGCCTTACTTCATAAACGACCACTTAATCCTAAAAGTGCTATTTTATCTCTAAATCCATTTCTGGATAAAGAAGAGGTAATGAGATTGAATGGACGCCTATCGCAGTCTCCGACTCTCTCCTATTCTGAACGGCATCCTATTCTCTTACCTTATCATAGTAAATTAGCAAGACTGTTGTTGAAACAAATTCATGTAGATTCGCTTCATGGAGGAAACCAATTAATGCTCCGTATGCTTTGCATGGAGTACTGGATTCCTCGCGCTACTTCACTGATTAGGTCAACCATAAGGCATTGCAAATTGTGCGTTTTAGCACAAATTTGTACCCAAATTATGGCATCTCTGCCTCCAGAAAGAACGGTTTTGGTTAGGCCTTTCACCTCTACAGGTATCGATTTCGCTGGCCCATTCGACATTAAATCCTTTACAGGTAGATGTTGCAAAATTACAAAGGGGTATGTCTGTGTCTTCGTGTGCTTTTCTACGAAAGCAATACATTTAGAGCTAGCCTCGGATTTATCTACCACTACCTTCCTGGCTGCATTTAATAGATTTATATCTCGTCGTGGATGTCCAAAGACTATCTTCTCGGACAACGGCACTAACTTCGTTGGTGCATCTCGAGAAATAGAACGGGAATTTAAGCAAGCATTAAATGAAATTCGTGATAAACTCCGATCAAAGTTTTCCTATCAAGAGCTTTCATGGAGATTTAACCCAGCTGGAGCTCCACATATGGGTGGACTTTGGGAAGCTGCGGTTAAAAGCTTTAAAATTCATTTTAGGAAAATGGCTAAAAATTTCAAATATATGTTTGAAGAATTTTCTACATTGCTCACAAGAATTGAGGCGTGCTTAAATTCTCGTCCACTCTGTCCCATGAGAGATAGCCCTTACACCTGGGCATTTCCTTATAGGATATCCGATCCTCGCTCCTCCGGAGCCCATAATAAATGAATATCCATTGGATATCGTTAATCGATATAGAAAATTAAAAGCGCTCTCACAACAATTCTGCCTTCGATGGAAAGAAGAATACTTAAAGAGCCTCCACCATCGTTACAAGTGGAAATTTCCGCAACGCGATATTCAACCGGATGATTTAGTTGTCCTTCAACAGGAACATTTACCTCCCACAGCGTGGAAATTAGGTCGCGTTGTCCAAGTTTATCCGGGAATTGGCGGTCACGTTTGCGTCGCTGATATAAAAACGGAAAACGGTATCGTAAGACGACCTGTAGTTAAGCTGGTCATTTTGACAGACGACGATTAAAATGTTCACCTCTCTACCATGCCATCTCCACTTTTTTCACAGATGGAAAATTTGAGTCAGATGGCCGCTTCCCTTCCTTATTACGATGAGGACATCCCAATGTCGGATGAAGAGAGAGGTGTCGAGGATGCTATTATTCCTCTGGGCTCCCAAGACTCCGACATACGCGGGGTCAGCAATGCTGCCGCTCCTCTACGGGAACCTGCACCGGCACTGCCAGCCAAATCGAACGGCTCTACGGCCGATCAAACAGGCTCCGCTTCTTCTCTACGGGAGAATTGCACGGCAGAGCCTGTACCAAATCCGGGATCTTCGTCCCAAACGGCAGGAGATACCCCTCAGGTGCTCCTGGCCTCAACTAGTGGCCTTTCGACCACAGGCGCAGACACCGCTGCTCCTCTACGGGAGATTGCACCAGCGAGGTCTGCATCTCCTCAAGGCTCTGCCTGGACCGCTGGCACAGCGTCTCCTCTACGGGAGCTTGCACCCGTCGTCCACGAACTTTCAACGACAGATGTGGCTACCAAAGGCGGAGTGGCTGCTCCTCTACGGGAGACTAAAACTTCAACTTTCGCCGAAACTCCTCAAGGCAAATGCACAGTGGCCAGATCCATTCGACAACAGGGACCTAAATGGGTTTTGTGCACACAGAGGCACGTCCTTCGGGAATGTCCCGAATTTCTTAAATTGACCTGCGAAAAAGGATTCGATTTGTGATTCAGGAGCATTTCTGCTCCAATTGTTTAGGCAGGTCACATACCCTCCGAAAATGTTTGAGTCCACATCGTTGTCACCTCGGCAAAAAGCCCCTATCCAAGGGAAATGTCCGACCTTCGGGTAAAAAAGATTCCACGTCTCGTCCATCCACCTCGTCGCATATACCCACTTCGAAAAAGTCCGTTCCAAAGAAGTCCTCTAAACCGAGATTGTCCGCTCCTCCTTGTCCGGTCTCGTCCAAGCCGTCGAGCTTTTTTGTTCCGACTATACAGTCCATTCAGCCCATTGTTACGCTGGGGCCGACAATGGTGGTTAATATTATCCTTCCGGATAGAAAAGTACCAGTCAGAGCGCTGTTGGACCCCTGTGCTGGACATAGCCGTATATGCTCAACGCTGGCTAGTTAGCTTCAGCTCAATTCTCTAAACGTTGGCCAAGAGCTTTATTGCCAACTTACGTTGCAATCATTTCATGATTCGTCCCAACTTCTGCGCGTTTCCGCCAGAAGTATGTCCTTGAGGCATGTGGTCACGCCGTCGCAATCAGCCCCCGACTATTTCAAGGACCATTATGCCGGGATGCAGATCCCGAATTCCATAAGTCCGCTCACGTGGGGCTCATTCTTGGGTCTGATGTGTACCCGAAGGTAATAAAGTCACAGACTTATTCGAGACCAGGGTTCCCCTGGGCTCAATTAACCATTTTTGATCAGCCAACATCTGTCCCTATGGTCAAGCTGATTTTTGGAGGCAATCTTCAATTGTCTCGATGGTTCTACGACCATCAATTGTTTTTTGAAAAAATTAAGAAAAGATAATAATAAAAAAATGTTATGCTCAAAATTGACGGTTACGCCTCTTATTTATTATAACTGTATTTCCAAGTTATTATAAGTTAAGATTTGTTTTGTTGTAACATCGCTAGATGTTTCAAGGGTGGCGGTAATGTTTAACTTCAATTTAATTTAATTTCTTTAAAAATGCAACCCTTTGCTCTTTTTCTTCAATTTGTCAAATACCATTTTATTCAACTTTGAACTTTCGTTCAAAGTCAGTGATGACAAATTGTAACGAGCAAAGATGATCAATTCGCGCCTCTCTTGTGACATCTAGGCTTGCTCGCTACTTTTTAGTTTACTTGTTATTCGGATTTTCGTCCAACAACATCATCTTCACAACACCCATTGTCCAAAAGGTAAATTTATATTAGTTTTTCGACTAATATAATATTCAATAAAACCGCCAATTTTTATTATTTAAAAATTTTAATTATTTGTGTTTTATTTTCCTTTTTTCATTTTCGCTGCTCCGCAACAGAATGTATCGAAAAAAGAATGTATGGTGTACATGGATGACACTATAATTTTCTCGAAAGGTTTAGAGGAACACATTAAAAATTTGAAATCAGTATTGCTAAAATTGAGAAATGCAAGACTTAAAGTGCAATTAGACAAATGTGAATTTCTAAGAAAAGAGGTATAATTCCTTGGTCATATTGTATATGGGAAAGGAGTTTTTCCTAACAAAAAGAGGGTTGAAATAATAAAAGACATACCAATTCCTAAAACAGAGAAAGATATAAAATCATTTTTAGGAATGACCGGTTACTACCGAAGATTCATAAAAAATTACGCTCATATAGCAAAACCAATGACACAATGTTTAAAAGAAGATTCCAGCATTTAAATTACAAATCCAGATTATATTGCCGCATTTAATGAATTGAGAAAGAAGTTAACTGAAGCCCCGATACTTGTATATCCAGACTTAATATACCATTTGAAATAACGACAGATGGCAGTAACGTAGCTATAGGAGGAGTTCTGTCTCAGAACGACAAGCCCATAGCGACAACACTTAACGAGCACGAAATTAATTATTCAACCATAGAGAAAGAATGCTTAGGAATTGTGTGTTGCATTAACAATTTAGACCTTATGTCTACGGAAGGAAGATTAAATTGTTTACAGATCTCAAACCCCTTGTCTGCTTGAACAATTTAAAAGAACCAAATTCTAAACTAATGGGGTGGAGGATGCAAATAAGCGAGTATTATTATGAAATATATTACAAACAGGGTCACTTAAACAAAGTAGCCGACTGTTTAAGTCGAATAAAAATCCATATTATTCATGAGCAGGAGTCAGAAAAACTAATAAATATTAGTAAAAGACCCATAAATTTCTTTAAGAACCAAGTTATCATAGAAAGAATATTTTCAGGATCAGCTTCTATAAAAACAATGAAAATTCACAATTCAAACCGGAAGATTATTAATGCCAAAGACTTCGATAACGATTTTGTTAGAACCATTATTTCAAATCACTTTTATGGAGGTAAACACAACGTTGTTTACTTGACAGATGAATTATTTGAGATTTTCGAAAATGTTTTAAAGAACTAAAAAATAACCAGATGTTTAAATAAATAAATTGATATAAACGAAAATTTTGCCCAAATAAAATGCACATACTACTATCCAAAATTAAAAAAAAATTACTGAATTCATAAATATTTGCGAGATTTGCAATTTAGCTAAATATGAAAGAAAGCCTCAGTCAATACCATATATGATTTCAGAAACTCTAAAAATTCCCCACGAAATAGTTCATATGGACGTATTATACTCTATCAATAAATCCCTTTTTATCCGAATGATAGATAAGTTCACGAAGATTGCCCTTATAAATGAAATAGAGAAAAGATCAGACCCTGAATTCAGGAAGGCTACGGACATATAAAAAAGATTATAAGTGAACTGGGAATGAAATCAAAGGGAAGGACAAAAGTATTGAAATCCATTTTACATCAAGCTTAAATCATAACAGTAACAGTGATGTTGAAGACTCCATAATACCATAAATAAACATCTAAGAATTTTAAAACATACTATGAGACATATTGCAGTTGAAGAACAAATGATTCTAATTAATGGTTATTATAACGAAACTATACACAGCACTACCAATATGAAACCTATTGATTTTGTGAATTGTAAAATAAATGAGAAGGAATATAATGAAATACATGAAAAACTCGTAAAGAAGAAAGAACTTAAAATCACAAAATTAAATGAGAGTAGAACTAATGACATACCCATCGAAGATGGCATTAATTATATCAAGGAGACACGAGGAGGAAAAAATTATCTTAAATTTAGGAAGATAGTAGGAACTAAGATTGACGATAATCATTTAAAAGACGAAAACTCCAATCATATATATTACAAAACACATGTAAAGAAGAGTAAAAAAAAAAATTCAAATTCCTGATAGTATTGTATTTCCAAATCAGCAAACTTCTAGAAGAGGAAACGTATTAGATACTAATAATAATAATTTAATTTTGTATGATATATTATTAACTTTTCCCAAATAAATACGAGTATATTTGTATAAATGAAACTGACACTGGCCATCATATTCCTATCCTATGCGATGGCGAAAATAGAAATTGTTGATTTTGACAAAAATGAAGGATATTTGCCCATCAAGGTTGAAGATAAGAAGCTAATAGACCACTATATCAAGATTTTACATATCGTGAACAACTGATTCTTTATTTAATAGAAAAACTAAATCTAGCCTTAACATCTAACATAAAAATACACATGAATTTATTTACTAATGCACGCTGTCCCAAAATACATAATGCACTCCACGCACACAATACGTTGCAGGAGAAACGAAACATACCTACTGTGTGATCGACCCTTTCTTATCTTCTATTTGTGGCCGTGCCATTAATTACATTATTTATTACCGACCATAAACATAGCATATAAAAAGCACATGCATCTTAAGTGTTTTCTTTATTTAACTAATTTACATTCTTCGGAAAAGACAAATAAGAATGAGATAAGAATCTAAAGAAGTATATTAAACATACAAACTATTTATACAACAAGTACAATTTCTACAAAACTAAACATACTCCCGGCCATAAAAGATCCTAATCTTTTAACAAACTGAGATCGATCACCTTTTAACATTTCAATTGCGTGCTTCATAAATTTCATTGCTTCAATCAAATGGTACAAATCTGAATTTATTCTGAAATCATTTCTCAAATTATACTAATTCATCTTGAAATATAATTAACGTATTCTATTGTTACGGATTTGTATACATACCTTAAAAATACCCTAACTAAAGTCGAGGAGGTGCGATGACTATCGGCAGGTAGCGGCTGGACAGATGGTAGAGTCTTCGGAAAACCAAGTATAACACTGTGATTATACCAACGATGAAAACACAAGTCGTAAGGCTCAGGCTGTAATGCGTAAGGTGATGCGTGTCTAGGTGAATAGGGAAACCCAGAAATCGTTTAGCTTGCGGGATATCTGGCAACTTGTAGACTTCGACTTCGTTCTTCAGACTTAGATGGGTGAGAGGTGGCAGGGATGCGGAAATGTTGAATTGCGGGAATTTGTAGCTTATCTCGCTGTTGTAGTTCTCGTGCGCCATAAATTCATCTCTTCAGCTTCTAGCGTACAACCCGGCTGCATGCGTAATATTCCTTGATCTCGGATTCCGACGTTTTGACGTTTACCATCACATTTGAATTCAGTGACAGTACCTTTTTCAACCGAAAATACCCATGTATTCGGTGTGTGAAGTTGCTTCCAGACGTTGCGGAATTTTGAAATGGCGAATTCGCAACTATCTGGTATCGTATTAGGTTTCAGATACAGCCTTACTTCACAGTCAGCCGGTTCTCTAGTGTTTTCTGACATCTAGTAAATTCATCTTCCTTGAGGGTGTAGAATGACGACTTTCCCTCATCTATCAGAAGATACTCGCTTTTTGCTTTCAACTGCACTGACAATCCATCCTGTTAGATTGGACAAGACTGGATTGCATAAGCAGCAAACAGGTCAGTATTAATCAGCATTTATCATCTGGACCTGCTTCTTGAAGACCTTCTCGGGAAGAATTTCGTGAAGGAAGCTACCTTGAATGTTGACCATTGCGACAATTAAATCTCTTTGGACGACTTCCGCCTCTTGTACTGTAGCAAGAAGCTCTGAACTCTTTAACGTCATCGCGCCTCGATCTTTCACTGCGTTAATCTCAGACTGCACCACGCCTAAGGCATCGCTTAGATTGGCAATGCTTTTAAATGCCGCTTTGTTTTGTTCCTTGCTTACTAGCGCGGTAATGTCCTGGAGAGATGTCTGGTTATTTAGCAACTCTACCAAGGAATCCTGGTTTTCTTCAACCTTAGTGATCCTCTTCACTAACTCTTCAGCGTGCTCCTCGTCCATTTAACCAAATAGAGAACGAAACAGACCACCGACGAATGGCAATACAGACCTTCTCACCCTTGCAGCTGGAGCTGATGCCATTATCAATTCATGTTGATTCCTCATGCGGTCATGGGCTTCTTGCAACCGCTGAATTAACCTCAATTCTTTCATCTCGGGCACCGTCGCTACATCCATGTTGAATTTCTCCACGGCTTCTTCAAGCGCCTTCATCCCCGACACATATTCCGCCATCTTTACGTGCGCCACAATATTCCATGATGTCTTAGTCAGCCCAACAGCAGCCACTTCTTCGAAAAACACGCCAGCCCTATCTTCAAATTTTATTACATTTACCTGGGCTTTCCCAGGTCTGCTTATTATAAGCATAAATAATATATGGAAAAATACATTTTTTTTACTTAAATCTACTTTTCACATTATCCTTAATCATTATATCTTTTTTTACTATAGGAGTCGATTGGATAAAGTTCGGATAACCCTCCCCCGCCTCCAGCAAAGCGGAGAAAGGTTGTCTTCTTTTAATAAAACCAGAGTGCCTGGTTTAACATTAGCACATTTTTTAGCCCACTTATACCTCTTTTGAAGTTCGGACAAATATTCGTTAGACCATCTTTCCCAAAATTCTTTCGTTATTGCCTGCACATCTTTCCAATGTCCCCGCAGCCCTACATAACTTTTATTTTTCTCGGTATCAGTAAATGTAGAAAAGCATTCCCCTATCAGAAAATGAGGTGGCGTCAGAACACTGAAATCATTTGGATCGTCTGACAATGGTGTTAACGGACGTGAATTCAAAACGGACTCTATTTGCGCCATGAGTGTGCACATTTCCTCAAACGTCATGATCCCACTTGCGACCCTACTCATATGCCGCTTTACAGATTTCACACAGCTTTCCCATAATCCTCCTACATGAGGAGACCTAGCTGGAATATTAATCTACTCAATGTCTCGTTGTGTGCAATAGCTGTCTAGTTCTTTTGTTAGATCTCTGCTGCGAAATAACTCATACACCTCATGCAAACTATTGGCAGCTCCGACAAAATCTGTGCCGTTATCAGAATAAATTTTCAGTGGACAACCCCTTCTGGCCATAAATCGTTTCAATGCCCCAATAAATGTTGCTGCTGTTAAGTCTGCTACAACTTCCAAATGAACAGCTTTTGTCGCAAAGCATACAAAAACGCAGACGTAAGCTTTGTCCGTTCGTTTTCCCCTTGATTTTGTGATGAATCATAAGCGGTCGCAGAAAATCAACACCTGTATTTAAGAAAGGACGAGTCCTTATTACTCTATCCTGTGGAAGATCACCCATTTGTTGATACAAATTCCTGGGCTCCGCTCTAAAACATCTGTAACATTTGCTGATTACTTTCTTGGCGAGTTGCCTACCGCGAAGAGGCCAGAATTGCTGCCTGAATATCGCCAGCAATCCTTGAGCTCCGATATGTAGTTTTTCTTGATGTATTTGTTCCATCATTAACTCGACTGTTTTATTTTTGTATGGTAGTAAAATAGGATGTTTGGCCTCAAATGATAAATTACTATTTTTCAGTCTTCCACCTACTCTTAAAGTTCCCTTTTCGTCTTCAAATGGGCACAACGTTCTGATTTGTGAAGATTTTGTTACATTCCCACCTTTGCTCAGAACTGAGATCTCCTCTGCAAAATTATCTCTTTGGATGTCTTGCACTAATACTATCAGAGCTTCTATTCTGTAAGTCATTAATGACTTAGAAGGACCTTTCCTTGTTATATTGACAAACTTCAACACCCAAGCCATAACATTTTGTAAAAATCTAAATTTATTTCGGTGATTTATTTTTTCCCATACAGATGTTTGTTTTACCCCGACGCTCACTTTTACTATCTTTCTAAATTCTGGTATAAAAACCAAAGGTTCCGCTTCCCTCACCGCTTCTCTTAAGAAGTCTGGTCCTTCAAACCAATGCTGATTTTTTATTATTTCTTGGGGAAGTACACCTCTAGACAACAAGTCTGCCGGATTCTGGCTTGAGGGCACATGTCTCCAGCTCTCTATTATACTCTTGGTTTGTATTTCATTTACTCGATTCGAGACAAATATCAGCAGTCTACCCGGATCCATTTTTATCCAACTCAGCACAATTGCAGAATCGGTATAATAATGCACTACGTCAACTTCCATTTTTAAACCTTCCCTAACATTTTCCATTAGGTCAACTAACAGCACCGCTACATACAACTCTAATCTTGGAAGTGTGACTATCTTGGTTGGTGCTACCCTTGACTTGGAACACACTAACCGTACTGTAATTTCCCCTGTTACATTCTTCGATCGCAAATATACCACCGCTCCATATGCTCTCATTGAGGCGTCAGCGAAACCTACTAGTTCCACTCGCGTTGGATCGTTACAGATGATATAACGATCTACTTTTACGTCGTTGAGCTTACCTAACTGTTGCCGTATTCTTGTCCAGGTCGAACATAGATCCTGTGGTCATCCCAGTCTATCTTATGTTTCCATAGATCCTGAAGCAACATTTTTGCCTTCACTGTGACTGGACCAAAGAACCCTAAAGGATCAAATAACTTCGCGATCTCGCTCAATATTGATCGTTTCGAAATTCTTGTATCCTCTGTGGCTTTGTACCTAAGAGAAAACACATCCTTCCGTGGATATCATACAACCCCCAGTGTTTTCACCGAAACTTCTTCATTTTCAATATCAAGGCTCTCTTCTATATTTTCCTTCTCCACACCTTCTAAAATTGTACTATTATTTGCACACCACTTTCTTAGGGGCATGCCAAACTCGTCCAATATTCTTTCAATATTTCTCCTCATTTGTATGACATGCTGCGGAGTATCTCCACCCGTCATTAGATCATCCATGTAGAAGTCACTTCTTATCGCCAGTGACTCCAATGGATACGACATTTCCTTTATATCTGTTATTCTTTGCAGACATATTACTGCTAAACATGGAGCATATGCAGTTCCGTATGTAACTGTGTTTAATGCATACGTTTTAATTTCACTGTTTGTATTAAACCTACAGTAAATCAACTGGATCTTCCTGTCAGCACCTGCCACCCATCATTAGATCATCCATGTAGAAGTCACTTCTTATCGCCAGTGACTCCAATGGATACGACATTTTCTTTATATCTGCTATTCTTTGCAGACATTATACTGCTAAATATGGAGCATATGCAGTTCCGTATGTAACTGTGTTTAATGCATACGTTTTAATTTCACTATTTGTATTAAACCTCCAGTAAATCAACAGGAACTTCCTGTCAGCATCTGCCACCCATATTTGCCGATACATATTTTCAATATCGGCAGAAAATACATACCTGTGCTTCCTAAATCTGAGCAAAATGCTAAACAGCTCATCTTGGATCCTAGTATGTCGTTTAATGTCGAACCTGTTGACGTCTTACACGATGCGTCAAATACTACCCTCAATTTTGTTGTTGAGCTGTCTGGTTTGAGGACGCAATGATGAGGTAAATAATACCCACCTTCTCCATCTTGTAGATTCCTCACCAGACTCATGTGTACCAACTTAAATACTGACTAAGAGACTCATCGTATTGCATTTTTAGGTCACTATTTTTATTAAGCTTCCTCTCCAATGCCATGAACCTTCTCCTTGCTACTATTTTAGAGTCGCCTAATGTTTCCACATTTTGTTTGAATGGCAATTGAACTTCGAATTTACCATCAGGTGTCCTTTTTATACCTTCTTCAAACAACTCCTCACATCTTTTTTCATCTAATGTGAGCTTTAATTTTTTAGGGATCTCTTCAAAGCTTTTGCAACAACTCATCTCACGGAGTTTGCACTGCTGCTACAACTTTTCTGTCATTGGTAGATGTATCAATAATCGCAGGACCGCTGACTATCCATCCCAGTTTTGTATTCTGTATAATCGTAGTCCCTGATTTGATTTTCCATCTACCAATATGTCATAAAAAATTTCAGCCCCCAACAGCATATCTATTCCACTTGGAATATTGTACCTGGGGTCCGCTAGTGCCATTTCTTGTGGAACTTTTTCCGCTATGACTTTTGTCTCTGGCACATTTGATAATATGGTTGGTATTACTAACACTTCCATATTCGTATTCTATTTTGAAGTTGTTGACTTCATCTTTACCTCTACCTTTTCTTGGCAAAGGGACTTATCCTCAAATTCTACTTCAGATTTCGTCCCAGTCAATTTCAATTTGTCCATGAACATTTTTCTCATTAGACAAACCTGAGAGCCGCTATTTAGCAAGGCTCTGCAACTAGTCCATTTATTCTCCCTGTTCTTAACTAAAACAGTGGCTGTTGATAACAATACGCATGCTTTCTCACTCTGCCTATTGTTTATAACTGTAATTTTTGAGCAACCTCTTTCTTTGTGTAACAAAGAGTTGTGCTCGCCTTGACAAGTTCTACAACTTACCGCACTAGTGCACATTTTTTTATAGTGCCCACTAGCTAGACGCTTAGAACATATGTTATTTTCTACTACTATGTTCCATTTCTTATCCACGGGAAGGATACGAAATTTGGTACATCTATTTAAATGATGACCAATAGAGCAACCAAGGGGACATTTTTCCTTTTGTATATGTTGCCCTTTTGTATTTCTATCAGATCGCCACTCTTTCACATCTTGTGATTGCGATGTTGACTGACCCCCCGTGAGCATGGGCCAACGGAGTTTTGCTTACCGTTATACCCTGAAAATTGTTGACTCGCCTCTAATGAAAATTGCATTTGCTTCTAAGGCTTGTAAGCTTTCCCCTACAGTATCTACAAATTTTTTCACACTTTGTGAATTGTAGTATACATTTGGGGCATCTAAAATCGACCTGAAGTATATTGACGTCGTAGCCATCTTATTTGAGTAGTGCTCTTTCAATATACTCCAAGCCGTTTCTAAATATTCCCCAGTGGCTGGCAATTTAGAAATTTTCCTACGCGCCTCGCCACTTACCTTTGCCTTTAACATACACATTTTTTGTGTTTTTGTTATTGGCTGGTCGAGTACAAGCTGCTCGAATTGTTCCCGAAATGATTCCCATTCTTCCATCTTTCCATTGAACAATGGGATTTCAATGGATGGAAGTTTAAATGGAAAAGACCGACGTCCTTTGCCTCTGTCCTAGGAATCATTACGTACCTATCTTTTAAATTGAAGAAGCGACCCTGAATTCCTTAGAATATTCGAAATAGAATCTTTTGGCTGTGTTAAACCGATCTCGTATCTCTTCACGAGAAATTTTCTTTTCGTTTGCCTCGTTGATATTGTATTCTAGATCGTCGAGAGCGTACTGGAAATGTCCTATCAAATAAGACGAATCCTTCCCTGTTTGTCTCTCTGACGACGACCTATTTTCTTCACCTATCATATTTTTGTTCTCAACTAATTTTTTTGATGTTGAGAGAATTGGATATCCCGAATATGCAGGAGGAGCATTTGCTCCAGGAAATTCGTTTAGAGTCAGAGTAGAAACTCTTTTTGACTCTTCTAGTTTGCCACCAATTTCCTTTTTCAAAATGGCAAACTTTTCAATCACATCCCTTACGTCAGATACGAATTTACTCGTGTAGTATCTGTTTTTGCTTAACACATGGGATGGTGATTGGAGTTTCCCGTCGTTTTCCTCAAACTTGGCTTGATAGTCCGTGAATGACTCACACATTGCGTTCACTTGTTCTATAACTAATTGCCCCCATAAGGCCGTTTTTACAATTTTGTGTAAATCATTGTATATATTACACATAGCCTGTCCTAACTCAAATTGTTTTTCAATTGTTTTTGAAAAATCCATTTTATTTTTGTTTACAAGTGAACGTCGAAAATGTAAATATATATATAAATATATTTTATTTTTCTTATATAAAAATAATCAATGAGTCGAAAATAAAAATTTAAATAAAGACTTACCGATTTTTGAATCTTTAACTTTTATATTATTATTATTTATTTTTTTGATTTACGCGGCGCGAGTTCGGCTTGTTATTATCTATTTATTATTATTTCTTTTTTAAAAATATATATGTATATATATAAAATATTAAAAAATATACTTTTGTTTACAATTATTAAATTTGGAATTTTCACAACTTGTTTTTTTTTTTTTTTTTGTTATTATTATAATTTTTCACTAAATTCCAAAATTCCAACAATTTTTTCACTTTCACACAGGCACGCGTTCAAAATATTTAGGGTCACCAATGTTTAGGGGGAGAGGGAATGAATCGATGTTGTTGAGTGTTTGACGAGAACTGATTCTTTATTTAATAGAAAAACTAAATCTAGCCTTAACATCTAACATAAAAATACACATGAGCTTATTTACTAATGCACGCTGTCCCGATATACATAATGCACTCCACGCACACAATACGTTGCGGGAGAAACGAAACATACCTACTGTGTGATCGACCCTTTCTTATCTTCTATTTGTGGCCGTGCCATTAATTACATTATTTATTACCGACCGTAAACATAGCATATAGAAAGCACAGGCATCTTAAGTGTTTTCTTTATTTAACTAATTTACATTCTTCGGAAAAGACAAATAAGAATGAGATAAGAATCTAAAGAAGTATATTAAACATACAAACTATTTATACAACAAGTACAGTTTCTACAAAACTAAACACAGATAAAAGATAACCACTATATGTAAATCGTATTTCAGATTCATAATTCATAATGAGACCATAGAGGACGTCATTTTGACGAGCAGATTAGGCATATTAACAATCGCTAGTGACATTCAACTTCAAACGATCGCAATTATTTCGGAAACTAAAAAACTTATGACTCTGGGAATGGTTCCATTGTGTCTAGAAACATTATTTACAGTAAAAACTGTACTTATATTACTTGTAGCTTATTTAAACAAAGAGGTGCGTCTGCTGGCATATCAATAGTTTCTCCATTTTCTGACATCTAGTAAATTCATCTTCCTTGAGGGTGTAGAATGACGACTTTCCCTCATCTATCAGAAGATACTCGCTTTTTGCTTTCAACTGCACTGACAATCCATCCTGTTTGATTGGACAAGACTGGATTGCATAAGCAGCAAACAGGTCAGTATTAATCAGAGGTATGCGAATGTTAAATAACATATATTCTTCCGTTGTTCGGGTCGTTACCTCAGCAATCTTGGCGAGTTCTATTGGAGATTCTGCTGGTAGATGCAATCTTTTTGCCACTGCAGCATTTATCATCTGGACCTGCTTCTTGAAGACCTCCTCGGGAAGAATTTCGTGAAGGAAGCTACCTTGAATGTTGACCATTGCGACAATTAAATCTCTTTGGACGACTTCCGCCTCTTGTACTGTAGCAAGAAGCTCTGAACTCTTTAACGTCATCGCGCCTCGATCTTTCATTGCGTTAATCTCAGACTGCACCACGCCTAAGGCATCGCTTAGATTGTCAATGCTTTTAAATGCCGCTTTGTTTTGTTCCTTGCTTACTAGCGCGGTAATGTCCTGGAGAGATGTCTGGTTATTTAGCAACTCTACCAAGGAATCCTGGTTTTCTTCAACCTTAGTGATCCTCTTCACTAACTCTTCAGCGTGCTCCTCGTCCATTTAGCCAAATAGAGAACGAAACAGACCACCGACGAATGGCAATACAGACCTTCTCACCCTTGCAGCTGGAGCTGATGCCATTATCAATTCATGTTGATTCCTCATGCGGTCATGGGCTTCTTGCAACCGCTGAATTAACCTCAATTCTTTCATCTCGGGCACCGTCGCTACATCCATGTTGAATTTCTCCACGGCTTCTTCAAGCGCCTTCATCCCCGACACATATTCCGCAATCTTTACGTGCGCCACAATATTCCATGATGTCTTAGTCAGCCCAACAGCAGCCACTTCTTCGAAAAACACGCCAGCCCTATCTTCAAATTTTATTACATTTACCTGGGCTTTCCCAGGTCTGCTTATTATAAGCATAAATAATATATGGAAAAATACATTTTTTTGACTTAAATCTACTTTTCACATTATCCTTAATCATTATATCTTTTTTTACTATAGGAGTCGATTGGATAAAGTTCGGATAACCCTCCCCCGCCTCCAGCAAAGCGGAGAAAGGTTGTCTTCTTTTAATAAAACCAGAGTGCCTGGTTTAACATTAGCACATTTTTTAGCCCACTTATACCTCTTTTGAAGTTCGGACAAATATTCGTTAGACCATCTTTCCCAAAATTCTTTCGTTATTGCCTGCACATCTTTCCAATGTCCCCGCAGACCTACATAACTTTTATTTTTCTCGGTATCAGTAAATGTAGAAAAGCATTCCCCTATCAGAAAATGAGGTGGCGTCAGAACACTGAAATCATTTGGATCGTCTGACAATGGCGTTAACGGACGTGAATTCAAAACGGACTCTGTTTGCGCCATGAGTGTGCACATTTCCTCAAACGTCATGATCCCACTTGCGACCCTACTCATATGCCGCTTTACAGATTTCACACAGCTTTCCCATAATCCTCCTACATGAGGAGACCTAGCTGGAATATTAATCTACTCAATGTCTCGTTGTGTGCAATAGCTGTCTAGTTCTTTTGTTAGATCTCTGCTGCGAAATAACTCATACACCTCATGCAAACTATTGGCAGCTCCGACAAAATCTGTGCCGTTATCAGAATAAATTTTCAGTGGACAACCCCTTCTGGCCATAAATCGTTTCAATGCCCCAATAAATGTTGCTGCTGTTAAGTCTGCTACAACTTCCAAATGAACAGCTTTTGTCGCAAAGCATACAAAAACGCAGACGTAAGCTTTGTCCGTTCGTTTTCCCCTTGATTTTGTGATGAATCATAAGCGGTCGCAGAAAATCAACACCTGTATTTAAGAAAGGACGAGTCCTTATTACTCTATCCTGTGGAAGATCACCCATTTGTTGATACAAATTCCTGGGCTCCGCTCTAAAACATCTGTAACATTTGCTGATTACTTTCTTGGCGAGTTGCCTACCGCGAAGAGGCCAGAATTGCTGCCTGAATATCGCCAGCAATCCTTGAGATCCGATATGTAGTTTTTCTTGATGTATTTGTTCCATCATTAACTCGACTGTTTTATTTTTGTATGGTAGTAAAATAGGATGTTTGGCCTCAAATGATAAATGACTATTTTTCAGTCTTCCACCTACTCTTAAAGTTCCCTTTTCGTCTTCAAATGGGCACAACGTTCTGATTTGTGAAGATTTTGTTACATTCCCACCTTTGCTCAGAACTGAGATCTCCTATGCAAAATTATCTCTTTGGATGTCTTGCACTAATACTATCAGAGCTTCTATTCTGTAAGTCATTAATGACTTAGAAGGACCTTTCCTTGTTATATTGACAAACTTCAACACCCAAGCCATAACATTTTGTAAAAATCTAAATTTATTTCGGTGATTTATTTTTTCCCATACAGATGTTTGTTTTACCCCGACGCTCACTTTTACTATCTTTCTAAATTCTGGTATAAAAACCAAAGGTTCCGCTTCCCTCACCATTAGAGAATTCTCTCTTAAGAAGTCTGGTCCTTCAAACCAATGCTGATTTTTTATTATTTCTTGGGGAAGTACACCTCTAGACAACAAGTCTGCCGGATTCTGGCTTGAGGGCACATGTCTCCAGTTCTCTATTATACTCTTGGTTTGTATTTCATTTACTCGATTCGAGACAAATATCAGCAGTCTACCCGGATCCATTTTTATCCAACTCAGCACAATTGCAGAATCGGTATAATAATGCACTACGTCAACTTCCATTTTTAAACCTTCCCTAACATTTTCCATTAGGTCAACTAACAGCACCGCTACATACAACTCTAATCTTGGAAGTGTGACTATCATGGTTGGTGCTACCCTTGACTTGGAACACACTAACCGTACTGTAATTTCCCCTGTTACATTCTTCGATCGCAAATATACCACCGCTCCATATGCTCTCATTGAGGCGTCAGCGAAACCTACTAGTTCCACTCGCGTTGGATCGTTACAGATGATATAACGATCTACTTTTACGTCGTTGAGCTTACCTAACTGTTGCCGTATTCTTGTCCAGGTCGAACATAGATCCTGTGGTCATCCCAGTCCATCTTATGTTTCCATAGATCCTGAAGCAACATTTTTGCCTTCACTGTGACTGGACCAAAGAACCCTAAAGGATCAAATAACTTCGCGATCTCGCTCAATATTGATCGTTTCGAAATTCTTGTATCCTCTGTGGCTTTGTACCTAAGAGAAAACACATCCTTCCGTGGATATCATACAACCCCCAGTGTTTTCACCGAAACTTCTTCATTTTCAATATCAAGGCTCTCTTCTATATTTTCCTTCTCCACACCTTCTAAAATTGTACTATTATTTGCACACCACTTTCTTAGTGGCATGCCAAACTCGTCCAATATTCTTTCAATATTTCTCCTCATTTGTATGACATGCTGCAGAGTATCTCCACCCTTCATTAGATCATCCATGTAGAAGTCACTTCTTATCGCCAGTGACTCCAATGGATATGACATTTTCTTTATATCTGCTATTCTTTGCAGACATTTTACTGCTAAATATGGAGCATATGCAGTTCCGTATGTAACTGTGTTTAATGCATACGTTTTAATTTCACTATTTGTATTAAACCTCCAATAAATCAACAGGAACTTCCTGTCAGCATCTGCCACCCATATTTGCCGATACATATTTTCAATATCGGCAGAAAATACATACCTGTGCTTCCTAAATCTGAGCAAAATGCTAAACAGCTCATCTTGGATCCTAGTATGTCGTTTAATGACGAACCTGTTGACGTCTTACACGATGCGTCAAATACTACCCTCAATTTTGTTGTTGAGCTGTCTGGTTTGAGGACGCAATGATGCGGTAAATAATACCCACCTTCTCCATCTTGTAGATTCCTCACCAGACTCATGTGTACCAACTTAAATACTGACTAAGAGACTCATCGTATTGCATTTTTAGGTCACTATTTTTATTAAGCTTCCTCTCCAATGCCATGAACCTTCTCCTTGCTACTATTTTAGAGTCGCCTAATGTTTCCACATTTTGTTTGAATGGCAATTGAACTTCGAATTTACCATCAGGTGTCCTTTTTATATCTTCTTCAAACAACTCCTCACATCTTTTTTCATCTAATGTGAGCTTTAATTTTTTTAGGGATCTCTTCAATCTCCCTCACGGAGTTTGCACTGCTGCTACAACTTTTCTGTCATTGGTAGATGTATCAATAATCGCAGGACCGCTGACTATCCATCCCAGTTTTGTATTCTGTATAATCGTAGTCCCTGATTTGATTTTCCATCTACCAATATGTCATAAAAAATTTCAGCCCCCAACAGAATATCTATTCCACTTGGAATATTGTACCTGGGGTCCGCTAGTGCCATTTCTTGTGGAACTTTTTCCGCTATGACTTTTGTCTCTGGCACATTTGATAATATGGTTGGTATTACTAACACTTCCATATTCGTATTCTATTTTGAAGTTGTTGACTTCATCTTTACCTCTACCTTTTCTTGGCAAAGGGACTTATCCTCAAATTCTACTTCAGATTTCGTCCCAGTCAATTTCAATTTGTCCATGAACATTTTTCTCATTAGACAAACCTGAGAGCCGCTATTTAGCAAGGCTCTGCAACTAGTCCATTTATTCTCCCTGTTCTTAACTAAAACAGTGGCTGTTGATAACAATACGCATGCTTTCTCACTCTGCCTATTGTTTATAATTGTAATTTTTGAGCAACCTCTTTCTTTGTGTAACAAAGAGTTGTGCTCGCCTTGACAAGTTGTACAACTTACTGCACTAGTGCACATTTTTTTATAGTGCCCACTAGCTAGACGCTTAGAACATATGTTATTTTCTACTACTATGTTCCATTTCTTATCCACGGGAAGGATACGAAATTTGGTACATCTATTTAAATGATGACCAATAGAGCAACCAAGGGGACATTTTTCCTTTTGTATATGTTGCCCTTTTGTATTTCTATCAGATCGCCATTCTTTCACATCTTGTGATTGCGATGTTGACTGACCCCCCGTGAGCATGGGCCAACGGAGTTTTGCTTACCGTTATACCCTGAAAATTGTTGACTCGCCTCTAATGAAAATTGCATTTGCTTTAGGAATTTCATGAGGTCGTCAATTTTCGGAAGCTTTTTCGCGCTCCTACAGACTGCTCAAACTGGATTCTTAACTGTTCATCCAGTTTACTTTGCAGTAAATAGCACACGAATCCTTGATACATTTCTTCTGTATCAATTCGTGTTGCTTCTAAGGCTTGTAAGCTTTCCCCTACAGTATCTACAATTTTTTTCATACTTTGTGAATTGTAGTATACATTTGGGGCATCTAAAATCGACCTGAAGTGTATTGACGTCGTAGCCATCTTATTTGAGTAGTGCTCTTTCAATATACCCCAGTGGCTGGCAATTTAGAAATTTTACTACGCGCCTCGCCACTTACCTTTGCCTTTAACATACACATTTTTTGTGTTTTTGTTATTGGCTGGTCGAGTACAAGCTGCTCGAATTGTTCCCGAAATGATTCCCATTCTTCCATCTTTCCATTGAACACTGGGATTTCAATGGATGGAAGTTTAAATGGAAAAGACCGACGTCCTTTGCCTCTGTCCTAGGAATCATTACGTACCTATCTTTTAAATTGAAGAAGAGACCCTGAATTCCTTAGAATATTCGAAATAGAATCTTTCGGCTGTGTTAAACCGATCTCGTATCTCTTCACGAGAAATTTTCTTTTCGTTTGCCTCGTTGATATTGTATTCTAGATCGTCGAGAGCGTACTGGAAATGTCCTATCAAATAAGACGAATCCTTCCCTGTTTGTCTCTCTGACGACGACCTATTTTCTTCACCTATCATATTTTTGTTCTCAACTAATTTTTTTGATGTTGAGAGAATTGGATATCCCGAATATGCAGGAGGAGCATTTGCTCCAGGAAATTCGTTTAGAGTCAGAGTAGAAACTCTTTTTGACTCTTCTAGTTTGCCACCAATTTCCTTTTTCAAAATGGCAAACTTTTCAATCACATCCCTTACGTCAGATACGAATTTACTCGTGTAGTATCTGTTTTTGCTTAACACATGGGATGGTGATTGGAGTTTCCCGTCGTTTTCCTCAAACTTGGCTTGATAGTCCGTGAATGACTCACACATTGCGTTCACTTGTTCTATAACTAATTGCCCCCATAAGGCCGTTTTTACAATTTTGTGTAAATCATTGTATATATTACACATAGCCTGTCCTAACTCAAATTGTTTTTCAATTGTTTTTGAAAAATCCATTTTATTTTTGTTTACAAGTGAACGTCGAAAATGTAAATATATATATATAAATATATTTTATTTTTCTTATATAAAAATAATCAATGAGTCGAAAATAAAAATATAAATAAAGACTTACCGATTTTTGAATCTTTAACTTTTATATTATTATTATTTATTTTTTTGATTTACGCGGCGCGAGTTCGGCTTGTTATTATCTATTTATTATTATTTCTTTTTTAAAAATATATATGTATATATATAAAAATATTAAAAAATATACTTTTTTTTATTACTTTTTTTTACAATTATTAAATTTGGAATTTTCACCACTTTTTTTTTTTTTTTTTTTTTTTTTTTTTTTGTTATTATTATAATTTTTCACTAAATTCCAAAATTCCAACAATTTTTTCACTTTCACACAGGCACGCGTTCAAAATATTAAGGGTCACCAATGTTTAGGGGGAGAGGGAATGAATCGATGTTGTTGAGTGTTTGACGAGAACTGATTCTTTATTTAATAGAAAAACTAAATCTAGCCTTAACATCTAACATAAAAATACACATGAGCTTATTTAATAATGCACGCTGTCCCGAAATACATAATGCACTCCACGCACACAATACGTTGCGGGAGAAACGAAACATACCTACTGTATGATCGACCCTTTCTTATCTTCTATTTGTGGCCGTGCCATTAATTACATTATTTATTACCGACCGTAAACATAGCTATAGAAAGCACAGGCATCTTAAGTGTTTTCTTTATTTAACTAATTTACATTCTTCGGAAAAGACAAATAAGAATGAGATAAGAATCTAAAGAAGTATATTAAACATACAACACTAAACACAGATAAAAGATAACTTCCATTATATGAAAATCGTATTTCAGATTCATAATTCATAATGATACCATAGAGGATGTCATTTTGACGAGCAGATTAGGCATATTAACAATCGCTAGTGACATTCAACTTCAAACGATCGCAATTATTTCGGAAACTAAAAGACTTATGACTCTGGGAATGGTTCCATTGTGTCTAGAAACATTATTTACAGTAAAAACTGTACTTATATTACTTGTAGCTTATTTAAACAAAGAGATAACAGCCTTCATTCCAAGAAGTGGGAAATTTTCTTGAAAATTAACTAGTGCCATTCAACTTCAAATGATCGCAAATATCTCGGAAACTAAATGAGTTATGACTCTGGGAATGGTTCCATTGTGTCGAGAAAAATGTCTTACACTAAAAACAGTTCTAATATTAGTTGTATTTTATTTAAACAATGAGATACCAAGAACAAGAAGTGGGATCATTTCTTGAAAATTGACTAGTGCCATTCATCTTCGTACGATCGCAAATATCTCGGAAACTGATTGACTTATGACTCAGGGAATGTTTCAATTGTGTCGAAAAACATGTTTATACCCTCCACCATACATAGTATGGAGGGTATATTAAGTTCGCCATTCCCTTTGTAACTCATCGAAATAATAGGTTTAGAAGTTACAGTACCCACTGTGACAAATACTTTTTAAGAAACCCAAATCTAAAACAGTCTTGCAGATTCAAAATAAAAAAATTCCGATCTGTGACATTGTTGCAAAACAGTCTCCCATGTTGAATACGAACAAAGAAATCTAAACCTGCAACAATGTTGCAGAACAAAGAATAAAGTTTATAACAAAACTAGCTGAACCCGGTACGCTTCGCTACTCCTTTTGATTTTATAAGCATTCAAAATTTTATTTACGAATATATGTTGGATAAAGAAAAACAAATTTAAAAATTAAAAAAAAAAATATTGCACTAATTTAATGCGTTAATAAACAAAATCATTACAAAAGCAGTAACATGACATGTATACACGAAGGGTTTGTCCTTTGGATTTATTTATTTCATAGCAAATACCAAGCATGCAGGAAACTGCATTTTTTAAGTAGAGTGGCATTTCTATTGCAATTAGTGAATTCGAGATAGCAACATAATTCCGCCACACATTCTGAATTTCATTGGAATCGGTCACATATATCGTGTTTGGTGCATAATATGTATGAAATCGGCCGAAATATATATGTTAGCTATATCCAAACCTCAACTGATTTCAATATAATTTGGCAATTTTTGCTGGTGCCAGATTTTGTCTCTCTCGCTTTGGGTGCATCAAATATGTGAAATCATCTGAGTATATATATGGGAGCTATAATCACATCTGAGCGTATTTGAATATAATTTGTCAAATTTATTTTTGTACCAAATTTAGCCACTCATGCCGAATTTCGTTGGAATCGGAAATACGTATCGTGTTTTGTGCATCAAATATGTGAAATCGGCGGAAAATATATATGGGAGCTATGTCCAAATCTGAACCGATTTTAATATAATTTGACTAATTTAGTTTTCTAATCAAAATCCCGTTACATATTCTTTCTTTGGAATCGATCGGCCGAAAATATATATTTGGGAGCTATATCCAAATCTGAACCGATTTCAATATAATTTGACAAATTTATTTTCGGATTAAATCCCGTCACACATTCCAAATTTCATTGGAATCGAACATTCATATTGTGTTTGAGACATCAAATGAACGAAATCGGTCGAAAATATATATGGGAGCTATATCCAAATCTGAATAATTTGGCCGACTTATTTTTGTTCCAAATTCCGTTACGTATTCCAAATTAGGAGACTGTATCTTCAACCAATCAATAGATATGTGCATATAAAATCTAAATTTTTGTGAGGTACCTCTGATTCTGATGCTATATCTCCAGTTCCAAGTGGAAATTCAAAAATGTGTATAGCCTATGTTACTTTCAGGCGATGTTGCAGTATATATGGAAATTTTCAGGAAAATCTATTCAGCGGTTTTCGAGTCCATAAATTACAAACAAACAAACAAACAAACATACAAACATTTTCCTCTTTTATAGATATAGACTAAAGACCAATCCAGAATGGTCAAAATGCAAGCTAAACATTTTGACCATTAATATGAAATAATTTTCTAACTATAAGTTTATCTTAAGTTCTTAAGTTCATGGAATAAAGTTCAAAACCGGAATCACTGGCATTTGTTATTGCTGGCGCAGTAGGTAGGATCGGTATTAGTCAAAGATACGAAGATCCCATCAATAATAATAAAGAACTCGGGCAATTGATTGCAATTAACGTGAAGTTAAAGAACTCGGACAATTGATTGTAATTAACGTGAAGTTTAATTAACGTGAAGTTTAATCAACCTGAGGTTTAATTAACGTGAAATTTAATTAACTAAAAAGGAACTCGCAGTGATTTCTAGAATTAATTGATTCCAAAACAAAATTGAACAAATAAATAAACAATTTATGCCTAAACGAAAATTGTGAAGGAAGAAAGATAACCACTCAACGAAACATCAAAAAAGGAAGGAGTGATAGAAATCTTGCCCCGAAGGAAGCAAGGAAAGGATCCATTGGGAGTAGGCTATAGTTTTATTTAAATATAGTTATTATTTCTGAAAACATGAAAAAATACTGTAAAACAATGTTGTGTGATTTAGGAAAACATAATTGAACAAAAGAATATTGTGAACCATGGCTCAACATAGAGTAACAATCGACCCCATAAAATACTTGTCCAAATTAGCATCTTTTGATGGCAGCTTTAAAAATCTACATACATTTATAGATCTTGTGGATAGGGTAACTTCAATATTGGACACATACGACGATGTATCCAAGAGTTTTTGGATATAGTAAAGTCAAAGCTAGTTGGTCAAGCAAAGACGTTAGTGACATTAATAATCATTTGACGTCATGAGCAACACTTAAGACAGTGCTAACAAATAATTTTGGAGATAGATTATCAATAGAGCAACTTAACGATCAAATGCGGTCACTTAAGTTCAAAACGAACGAAAAAAAACTTTTATGATGATATTACGTATTCTCTCAGTCGGCTCAATATGAAGAGCCGCATCCTATATATCAAAATCAGGTAGGTTATGATGCTATCATAACCGCCGATAAAAGAACTGCGTTAGACATATTTAAAAATAAGCTTATAGAACCAATGCGTTCCATAATCATTTGTCGGAATCCGGCAAAAATCGAGGATGCTATTAAAATTCTATATGATAACAATTATGCCTATTCAAATAAAAAGTTTAACAAAAATCAAGGAAAAAATGTTACTAATAACCGTAATTCGAGCCCAGACCGAAATAATCATACTAATAGATTTTATCAAAATGCAAACCAACGTCGGAATGATAATAGTGATCACTCTGTTGCAAACCAATCGGATAATGACAGACCAATACCGATGGAGGTGGAAAATTTGCAACGGGACAGTTCAACAGACTGGTCCACATAATGATAGGAAAATGTAAATTCTTATTAGACACAGGTGCAACGAATTCCTTAGCCAACCATAACGTTTTCCATTCGACAAGAATTGTAATATTAAAAAATCCAACAACAATGAATGCATTGAACAACGAACACACAGTCACCAAAAAGGTAATGATACTTTACGAAAGTATAAAGCGGTCATAGATTTTGAAAGTAATTTCATGCTATTAAATGGGAAAGTAATTCCATTACATTTTGAAGAACGAAGGAAGGTCGTATTGAATATATTTCCGGGGGAACACCTCTACAGAATTCCATCATGTTCTTATAACACAAATATTCTAATAAATAATGTAATAAAAATCCTAAGGATATAACAATCAACGATGGATTATATACTTGTGAGAATAATGAGGTAGGAATTTAAATATGTAACAAAACAGATAAGAAGCGTTAGGTAGAAATGAATGAAATATTATGTATTCAGGAAGTTTTAGTGAAATACACAACTTTAAAAAAGGCCCGGGTATGGAGGTTAATAAGGAAAATATTAGCCCACATTCTATAATGGGCAAAGTCAGAACCCAACATTTAAATCTAGAACAAAAAAAGCAATTATGTAAACTCCTAATTGATTTCCATGAAGTATTTCCAGATAATTAAAAGTTATCCTTTACTCATGAAATAAGCCATAATATAAATACTAAAGACGAAATCACAAGAAGGAGCAAAATATACAGATACCCCTACATTCACAAGGAGGAGATCCAAAGACAAATAACAGAAATGTTGCAAAACGGTATTATTGCACCGAGCATTAGTGCTTACAACAGTCCTGTTTGTGTGGAATCTAAAAAACCAGACTTGTCTGGAATAAAAAAAAATACAGACTCGTAATTGATTATTAAACGATAAAACGGTGGATAACAATTACCCAATTCCGAATATAACTGATATTCTAGACAAATTAGGGAAATCCAATTATTTTTCTATTATTGATCTTAAAAGTGGATTTCATCAAATAGAGGTTGAAAAGAAATATAGACCTAAGGCTGCATTTTCAGTCGATAATGGTCATTATGAATTTAACAGAATGTCATTCGGATTGAAAAATGCACCGAGCACTTTTCAACGATTGGTTGATAACATTCTTAGAGAGAATGTATCGAAAAAAGAATGTATATTGTACATGGATGACACTATAATTTCCTCGAACGGTTTAGAGGAACACATTAAAAATTTGAAATCAGTATTGCTAAAATTGAGAAATGCAAGAACTAAAAAATAACCAGATGTTTAAATAAATAAATTGACGTGATAAACGAGGAATATATACATAATATAATATCGGCAGAACATTCAAGAAAATTATCATAGAGGTATAGACGAAAATTTTGCCCAAATAAAATGCACATACTACTATAAAAGATTAAAAGAAAAAAAAAATAACTGAATTCATAAATATTTGCGAGATCTGCAATTTAGCTAAATGAAATCAAAGGGAATGAATAAATTTTTGAAGGACAAAAGTATTGAAATCCATTTTACATCAAGCTTAAATCATAACAGTAACAGTGATGTTGAAAGACTCCATAATACCATAAATAAACATCTAAGAATCTTAAAACATACTATGAGACATATTCCAATTGAAGAACAAATGATTCTAATTAATGGTTATTATAACGAAACTATACATAGCACTACCAATATGAAACCTATTGATTTTGGAAATTGTAAAATAAATGAGAAGGAATATAATAAAATACACGAAAAACTCGTAAAGAAGAAAGAACTTAAAATCACAAAATTAAATGAGAGTAGAACTAATAACATACCCATCGAAGATGGCATTAATTATATCAAGGAGACATGAGAAGGAAAAAATTTATCTTAAATTTAGGAAGATAATAGGAACTAAGATTGACGATAATCATATAAAAGACGAAAACTCCAATCATATATATTACAAAACACATGTAAAGAAGAGGAAAATATTTCAAATTCCTGATAGTATTGTATTTCCAAATCAGCAAACTTCTAGAAGAGGAAACGTATTAGATACTAATAATAATAATTTAATTTTGTATGATTATGATTAACTTTTCCCAAATAAATACGGGTATATTTGTAGAAATGAAACTGACACTGGCCCTCATATTCCTATCCTATGCGATGGCGAAATTAGAAATTGTTGATTTTGACAAAAATGAAGGATATTTGCCCATCAAGGTTGAAGAAAAGAAGCTAATAGACCACTATATCAAGATTTTACATATCGTGAACATCATCGAATTAGTAGTAGCTAAACTTACAGTTGAGAAAAATGTTAATTTATTATATAAAACGTTGCCAAGTGACTTCATAAACGATAATATTTATAAAACATTGTCAAGGACCTTTAAAGAATTGGACATCAAATTGAAATCGATATTACCTAAAAGGGAAGGACAGGATATAGAAAATCAACAGAGATATATTAAGAGATATATACACAGTCTTATCCTCAATACTGAGATAAAAGATAACTTCCATTATATGAAAATCGTATTTCAGATTTATAATGATATAAATTCTTTATTACATTTCATTGATACCATAGAGGACGTCATTTTGACGAGCAGATTAGACATATTAACAAGAAATATACTGACGGACAAGGAGAATGATACGAGTTAAGAGATATAAAAATAGCTTCCTTAACTTTTGGAAATTACATTATTTTGACGCTCTTAATACCTCGTTTCAGTACTCAAATTTTCGAAAACTATGTTTTGGAGACACTGGTGAATGAAAAGAATGAAAGTTTATTTTTAACAAGTAATGAAATACTTTTAGATAATAAGAGAAACATCTATACGACATCCCCTAAGGATAACAAAGTTAAAAATCTTGTAGTTTTTAATGATAAATGTAACGAAGATATCTTTAATTCAGCATTAATACAAAACTGTTTAAAAATTAAGAAATAATTATGAAATTTTAAAAGAACTTGAATTTGTTCTTTTAATTGCAAAAAAACTTAAAAAGAAAACAAATCATTCAAAATTGCAGTAATGACCCAATATTAATATTAATAGATGGAACTAAAATTATTAAATTTAAAAATTGTTCAGTCAATCTCAACAATCAATTATTTGTAAATCAAAATGAAATTCTCATTGATCATTATATAAGTCCCGGATACTTAAAACTAATCGAAAGGGACAATTATACCGAGGCATTAACTTAACATTTTATAAATATGAAAACTGTGGAAATCAGAAAAGAACTAGCAAAATCAAAACAAAAGATAACCCATAATAATATACTACCGTACATATTAATGCTTATTGTATTAATTGGTTCTATTTTACTACTCGCAAAATATTTATAAAGTATGTGATAATAAACAACAAAATTGTTCCGTGGACGGAAGTATTGACAAACGATGGGGGAGTTACAGTACCCACATCTACACTACACACAGTTGCAATACCCACTGTGGCAAATACTTTTAAAGAAACCCCAATTTGAAACAGTGTTGCAGATTCAAAATAGTATCCCAAGTTGAATACAAACAAAGAAATCTAAACCTGCAACAATGTTGTGGAACAAAGAATAAAGTTTATAACAAAACTAAAGACCAATACAGAATGGTCACAATGCAAGCTAAGCATTTCGACCATTAATATGAAATAATTTTCTAGCTATAAGTTAGTCTTAAGTATTTGTTCATGGAATAAAGTTCAAAACCGGAATCACTGTCAGTTTTTATTACTTTTAGACCCAACAAAGTATATATATCTATCAGCGTAGAATTCTGAGCCGATTTAGCCCAGTTCGTCTGTCCGTCTGTTGTAATCACGCTACAGTCAAAACGAATTAAGATAGGAAGCTAAAATTTTGCACAGATCTGTCTTTTGTCTGCAGACAGGTCATGTTCGAAGATGAATTATCTTGTTTACATTAAAAACAGGGGCCAGATCACCGCATTCGTCATTGAGTTCTGTTTCGTATAGAGAAACATTTCGAATCACCGCATTTGTCTACTACTTGTTTCACATTGCTGTGAATATGGTAATAAGAAACTAGAAGCAAAAGAGAATTTTAAAATAAGTTTTTCCGATCAAAATATGTTATTTATATTGTTTTTGTGTGTTAAAATATGTGTGTAAAAATATGTTATGAATCAATTGTTTCTATACCATCCACCATTGTATGGAGGGTATATTAAGTTTGTCATTCCGTTTGTAACACCTCAAAATATACATTTTAGACCCCACAAAGTATATATATTCTTTATCAGCATAAAATTCTATGTCGATCACTCTAGCTATGGGAATCACTCTAGCTTCCGAACGAATTGAAGTAGGTTGAAAAAATTTTACGGTCCACGTCTTCGTATAGCCCCCATATTACGGTATCCCCGATATTTGGGATTTTGATTATTTTAGCGACATTATTTAAAGGAATTGCTTCAAATTTGGTATTTCAGCGACAATATTCATCAGAATTCTTTAAAAATTTGATATTTTATATTCGTAATAGATGCTGCAGCCTATGACATGAGATTGTCTGTGCAGGTCCACGTCTTCGTATAGCCCCTATATAACGGTACCTCCCGATATTCGTTATTTTAATGATATTAACAACATTATTTACCGGAATTGTTTCATATTTGACATTTGAAATTCGAAATGGATACTACAACCTATAACAGAAAATTGTCTGTGCAGGTCCACGTTTTATAACTCCCATGGTACCTCCCTATATTAGGTATTTTGATGATTTTTAGCTATTATAAACAGATTTTCTTTCCAAGTTTCGCATTTGAATATTGTAATAGCTTATGACAAAAGTTGCCTATGCAGGTCCGAGTATAAACCCTTATATATGGCTACATTCAGTAGTTTTAAGATTTTAACAGAATTTTTAACGGATGCCATTGTTTTGAAAATTACCAAATTTGTTCCAAATGGTGGAGGGCATTCAAAGTACGGCCCGGCCGAACATACAGCTTTTTACTTGTTTTTTTTCTGTTTTGCTTGTCTTCGGACTCAGAGTATGATTACAACGTGACATTTATAAGGAAAAATATTCGTGACAAAATCAATTCTTTAACATCGCCTGAAGTGGTGTATTCCAAATGTAATAATGCTTACTTTTTCATCAAATTATTCTTTCGTTTTTTTGCGCAAAAAACACAACACTTTCTTTCAATTTCAAATGCGATGATTTGGCCCAATATTAGTTATATTTTAATTGAAACAAAGAGATAACAGCCTTCATTCCACGAAGTGGGAAATTTTCTTTAAAATTAACTGGTGCCATTCAACTTCAAACGATCGCAAATATCTCGGAAACTAAAAGACTTATGACTCTGGGAATTTTTCCATTATATCGCGAAACATTTTTTACACTAAAAACAGTTCTAATATTAGTTGTATTTAATATAAACAAAGGATAACAGCCTTAATTTCAAGAAGTGGGTAATTTTCTTCAAAACTGGCTAGTGACATTCAACTTCAAACGATCGCAAATATCTCGGAAAGTAAAAGACTTTTGACTATGGGAATTGATCTATTGCACCGAGAAACATTTTTTACACCAAAAACAGTTCTAATGTTAGTTGTACTTTATTTAAACGAAGAGAAACCGCCTTCATTCCAAGAAGTGGTAAATTTTCTTGAAAGTTGAAAGTTGACTCTGGGAATTGCTCCATTTAGCGAACCGAAATTGGTTTAAAAAAATCATATTTAGAGAGAATCAAAGATTTTCTAAAACTATACAATTTTCATAATCGAAAAGATATATCTAACAAAAAAAAAAAAATCAGTGAGATTTAAACGTAATGTTGTAAGAAAAGTTCTTAAATTTTTTACCGGATACTGAAAATTCAAAACCAAGTTTTTCGACGGTGTTTGTGTGTTATAACTTTAGCGAACCGAAATTGGTTTAAAAAAGTCATATTAATTTCAAATTATCAAAGATTTTGTAAAACTATACAATTTTCCGATATTGACGTAATCAAAAAGATATATCTAAAAGAAAATGTTTAAAAGAATCCGTGAGATTTAAACGTAATGTTGTTCAAATATTTATGCTGAGTAAAGTAAGAAAACCATACTTTCAAATGCTTATAAAACGTCTAGTTTTTTATTTACCTCTGGGTTATGTCCAAAACTGAAAGCGCGATCCAAAGTTTCTTTGCACCCTTAATTTTTACGATATTGGCGCAATTAGGAAGACAAAATTTATCAATAAAAATCTTCGAGAAAGTCCGAAAAATTAAGAGACACAGTATATTTATTTTGGGTATTAAAATATCCTAATTTATAAAACATGTTTGTTCATTTATTCAATTAAATTCATAATTCTTTAATAATAAGATAATAAGAATTTATATGTATTACTTATTGTATTTTTATATGGCTTATAATTAATATTAATGACTATATAATGCAAATACAATTTTAAGACAAAATAGTATTAAAATTGTATATTCGTTCGAACTGATTTCAAATACCATAGACAGTCCTTGTTATGCTGATTACAATGAAATTTATACTTCGAGATTAGGGTTATGTGTACCAGTAGTCGGTACTTTAAGGATATACTCATTTCATCCAAATTCAAATGTTTCAAATGCAAATGGATTGGATTGATATTAACTGCTATATTTTGAAATTCCGTATACTTTTAGATGAAAGAAACAAAATTTAAATTAGTACTTATTGAATTGGTGACATTTTCAAATTAAGTAAAATAGTGTTTTTGCCAGAAATCGGAAATTCCAATTGTCGGCCTGATATGTTCCTATAATCAGCATACCGAATTTTTGGAAAGGAAAATAATATATTTTATAAATTTTTATTTAAAACAAATTACATAGAAAAATTAAATTACTGAATGCTTCGTGTTTTCTCAAGGTGTCAAATCTCTGCCAACAGTAGGACCTTTTTATACTATTGTCGACAGGTCCGCATATCCATTATAAAATTTGAAGAGATTTCAGTTTAAAAATGTGTCTTACAGTGGATTTTAAAGCATTTGTTTCACATTTTCCAATTTTCGGTTAATTTTTATTTAAAACAAATTACATAGAAAAATTAAATAACTGAATGTTTTTTGTTTTCTCAAGGTATCAAATCTCTGCCAACAGTAGGACCTTTTTATACTACTGTCGATAGGTCCGCATATCCATTATAAAATTTGAAGAGATTTCAGTTTAAAAATGTGTCTTACAGTGCATTTTAAAGTATTTGTTTCACATTTTCCAATTTCCGTACCATGTTATAAATATTTTACAATGATTTTCTTTTCATAATTCTTTATGTTTTTTTATGAATATGCATTGCTTTGTTTGTACTGAAAAATCTTCACTGACATGAATAAAAATTTAACCAAAGTTAACTGACATTATATTCGAAGCTTGTATTTATTTATTCTTATTTGCTTGAGTTTAAGTATAAAAAACGCATACTACTGGGACATACCGATCTTATGCTCATTTTACTTGGATCTTGAAAATTTTGGAATTATATTGATTTTGTCATTGCAAAACTTATTGCATTGGTAAATTCGTCAGAGAATTAAATATCATGATATAAATACGGTCTAAATAATAATTCTTATACTTGCTTAGACGGCTAATAACTTAAAATACAAAAAAAAAAAAAAATAAATAAAGGTATATATCAGGGAATTTAGGATTCCTATGACAGGCGCTTAACTAGGCTACACAAATCTATTTTTTTAATCGTAAACCTGACAACCTGGTTTTACCGCAGTATATTTCTCACTATCAGCTTTAAAACAATACCACGATAATCTATAACAGGGAGTTTAAGACTCCCTCCTATGAACAGGCGCTTTACTTAGCTACACGTATAAATTTTTTAAATCGTAAAATTATTTTTAACTCGACAGGCGGTAAACTCGGTATTTCCGCTGTATAATTCTCACCATCAAATTTAAAACAATACCTATAATTTTTAAATTTAAAAATGATAAGGAAATCCATAAAGTTGCAACTTAAGACTCATATCTTGACAAGCAAACATTTGTTTGAAAAAAAAAATATATAGTTGTGAAACTGCATAACCTGGACAGCTGAAAGGTACTTCTTAAGGGAATTAAATTCTATATTTATGTAAGGAAATACAAGTATTATAAAAATTTAAAATTTTGAAAACATCATCAAAAAATTGCAATGACAAGAGACAATATTGGGATCAAACACAATAAGAGAAATTTAAAATTGCTAAAGCGTTGAATAAAAATTAGATATTGACTATACATTTTACCTTACACCCCTACCTAATACGCACACTTTCGACGCTTTTCATCACAAAAGTTAAACACACGTATTTATATGAATGCTACTGAAATGCGTCCAACATACACATTTTCAAACTTGAACAATTTCAACATTTATGTTTTTGTATGTTGAAAGTACAAACGATCGAATTATAAAAAAAGTGAATGTGTGCAATTGGATAACGTTAAAATTGGAAGAATAGTTTAGTTTTTAATATATTGTTGTAATTTATTTTGTTGTCGAAGACCTTTCGTAATTGGGTAATACGTCCGCACTAAACATTTGACCATAGTAGGAAAGGTGAGCATTTTCAAAACGGTGCTTCTTGTTTTAGGTAAGATTGTTATACACAATTACATCTTTTACATATTCATCTTTGAAATAATATATGTATAGTCACATTTGATCGCAATGTTTAACGACAATATAAAAATTTATTACTAATTCAAATATAATAATCACAGATTGATATATAAGTGTTTAAATGGGTGACTTGTTTTATACTCGTTTGGGGTTTCTAACTTGTTCATAATTTATGCCGTTTATGTCGCATTGGATGCTACTACCTTCCTTAATTCCAGATTCCATGTCCGTTGAACGAGTATTGTTACACATTGAATTTGCAGTGGCTGAAAACAACAAGTTCTTGGATTTACGAAGAACGCCATATCCTAAATGTGTGTCATCGGCTTTGCGGCATGAATCTGTGTCTGGCACACTTATCAGCTCATATTCATTTTGCAATGATTTTGTCGACATGCACTGGTTTGCAATGGATGTAACTGGCACTATAGTCTTGTATCCGCTGGAAGTTCTATTGTTAGCCGTCAAGAACTCGAGTCGATCGTAGGTTAGATCTGTTGGTACAATGCTTGCAACATTTTTGCTGCTTTCACCTATATCAATATCAAACATTATCGACGTAGATCCTGGGGCTAAACATTCTTTTACCTTGTCTCTTGCATATATTACTTTTTCCCGACCCTTATTAATGACTTGAAAGGTCTTGGTAGTCGATATTCGTACATTTTCATTATGTTTTACTTCGTTTATACCTAAAGTTTTCCACGCTTCGGTTATATTTTCAATACATTCATAATCTCGTTCAGCTAAATTTTCGCGAAATGTAACTGCTTCTGATGCAGGGTCTGGCGTGAAGGGTAAGTTCGGAGATGTCGGTTTAAGTATGACCGTAGATCCGACTGCTTTATTCGAATCACTTGTTGTTATTGTTACAGCATCAAATTGCTTATACTTTGCGTTGTCGCATGTATTCTTTTGTTCGCTTTTCAAGGGTATACACGGAGAGTCAACGGCAAGAGGTGGTTCTGTCATAGGCGCAATTCTACGAGGTGGTTTACTGGGAACAAGGGTTAACCCTTTAGGTATTTGACTCGAATTGTTCTCTAGTTCGGAAGAACGTTGTGTGGAATACGAAGGTGGTAAAGGGCTACGTGAACCAGCTTCCATTGATGCAGCCGCAGTAAGTTGATTTTCGCAACTATCAATATTAATAACATCACCAGATATTAGTTTTTTCATACTTTTCATTTTGGACGACATGCAACGAAAAACGTCTTGAGGGCTTGTATGATCCAAAATAAATATACCCTCACCAGTTGAACACTTTCTACCAGCTTCAAATGTAAATTTTCCGTCCCGATATCCATATTTGCGAATAAACCGATACGGCCAATTAGATATTACATTTTTGGAACCACTAATTGACTTTAATTGCAGCTCAGTTGCCGTTAAATGTAGCATATAACATTTGGGATCGATGTTACAACGGTTTGAAGCTTCTGTTGGAATGAGAGATACAATAAAGAGTCCATCTTCGTAGGAGCTGCAATACAAATCATTATCCTCTTCGATGGCAGATAAATTTTGAGTATTTTCATTTTTGTTACGAAATGCAACATTTTGCAGGGCATTAACCCATTCCATTAGACATTCCTCATTGATGGCATTAAGGGTCAATGTCTCATTTTTTTTTACAATGCAAATAAGGTTTGCTGGAGGTGGTTCTTGAGTTATTTTAACACAGTTTTCCAAAGTAATAATTTTTGGATATTTGTCATCCTTTGTCTCGCATATTTCTAGTCGCTCAATTCCGTATCGACTTGATTTGAAGAGCAAACAATATTTCTGGCACGATTTCTATAAAAATATGAGATAATAAAAAAAAATTTATATTATTATTATTATTATATAACTATATATACGAAACAATTTTCAACATTTGTTATAGGAGTGTCAAGCGGAGTTCACCAAAATAGCAGACTCAATTGTACAACTGTCTCACCAACACAAGTAAGTAAGGTCACAAAAGACGAGGACAGTCGCATAAAAGAACAGCGTACTGTTACAATAGAGTCAAGCAAGCTTCTTTAGAGCACTTCCAGAAAAAAAGCATTAGCATATAAAAACTAGAAATGCACAGGAGGTAAAATGTTTAATGAAAAATGAACAGAGTTGTTCTGTGTACGTGTGACAGGTCGGAAGGAAGTGCCTTTGGTTACAGGAGAATCAGTTAGATATCCAGCTTTCTGTCGCTGATTTGCCAGTGGTTTAGAAATCGAGGAAAAAGGTGTGATGACGAGAGATATTATTTATTTATTTATTCTATAAACTTATGGATAATTCCTTACAGACTATATATGCATTATAATTATAAAATAATTATAGAATTATACCCATAATGGCATTATAAAGAAATGAGACATTTTTAACTTTTCTACCGCTTTCCAGAGTTGACAGCTTGATCAGCGAGAGTCTATGAAAAGTTCAAACATGGTAAGCAGAAAAGTAGGAATTGTTTTTGGACAGACTCGATGCGGTCGCTGTGTGTTTTATAAATATGACTGTAAAATATTCCAAAATTGGGCGAACAATTGACATGTATAATTTTTCACAAAATCGAGAACTGTTTTTGCTTTGTTGATGAAAACAGAAATATGAGAATTAAAGTTAAGTTTACAATCCAATACGACTCCAAAATCAACGAAGGTATCAACCTTAATATTGCATCAGTTAGAAAACGAATTCAAATCATTTTGGAGCAACTGGTTTCTACATATCTCCGGTAAGCTTTGAAATGTTTTCAAATCCTCGACATACTTTGAAATATTTGAAAATTTTATAGATGAAGGTAGATCATTTATAAATAAAGAAAAAAGGAGTGGTCCTAAATGGCTTCCTTGTGAGACTCCAAATTAAACTATAATACTTTTCGAAATGACAGAAAATCCACTCGGAACTTCTATTTGTAATTCCAATATTTTTTAGTTTTATTCGTATTAGTTATGATTATGTTTCGGTACACTAATATCAATAAAATCGTATAACTTTTTGTAAATTCATTTACATCGTAAGTGCCAGACAACAGGATATCCCAGTCTGTGTTATGCATTAGTTCACGTAACTGCTCAAAGTTTGTTTGAGCACAGAAAAACGTAAGGATTTCTCAATTTGAGTCATGGGTATGATTTGTTTGTTGATTGTTAGGCGGTGCTGGTCTTCGGGACCTGTTAACGGAATGTAACATTCATCCACTTAGTTTACAAATATGAGGTCCAATGCAATTACTTGAAAATACCAAGATAAACAAGTACAAAAACTGTAAGTTCGGCCGGGCCGAACTTTGAATACCCTCCACCATTTGTTACAAATTTTACAATTTCCAAAAAAAAATAAATAAAATCTGTTAAAAATTCTGTTAAAATCTTAATAAGTTATTACAATATTTAAATGCGAAACTTGAAGAAAATTCTGTTTATAATGTAGCTAAAATCATCAAAACACCGAATATAGGGGGTACCGTTATATGGGGGCTATACGAAGACCTGGACCTGCGCAGACAATTTTCTGGCATGGGCTGAAGAATCCATACGAACTTCACATGCGGTACCGTTATATGGGGGCTATATGATAACTTGGACCTACATGGCCCATTTACGAACTTAACCTGCCTACTGGCAAAATATACATGTGTGCAAAATTTTAGCCTTCTATCTCAATTTGTTTGAAAGATAGCGTGATTACAACAGACAGACGTACATCGCTAAATCGACTTAGAATTTTACGATGGTCAAAAATATATATACTTTGTTGGGTCTGACATGAGTATTTCGAGGAGTTACATACGGAATGACAACGTTAGTGTACCCTCCATAGTATGGTGGAGGGTATAAAAATGGTAATTCGACCCTGTGGAACGATTCGGCCTGAAGAGTGTCTATCCATTGATCTATGTTTAAATACCGAGCATGACAGCATGCAAAGACATGTATCATAATAATATGGGACATTTCATTGTTGTTTCGACTAAATATATGGCGCTGGTAGTCGAAAAAATATGTTGTCATCATACCATGGCATCATCGTTTTTATAGGGATTTTGCTGTTTTGAATCGATTAAGAGTACACGAAACTGCCCTGGGCAGGCATAAAATCAAGCATAGATCGGCCTCTTTTTCAGCGTTGCAGCGCACACCGTATCACTATATCAACCATTCAGCACAGGCAGCTTGATGAATTTAATTTGAAGTTTGTTTACTCGGTTGAGCTAGAAGAGTCTGATGCTGGTAGAAAACAGGGCATAACAATTGTGAAAAACTTCGGGAAAATTTTTAAAACCACATACGGGCCATTGTAGGTATGAATCAGCTAAGGACGAAATAAGTACTTAAAACCAAAACGTGTGTTGTTAACTTGAGATCTTTGGAAACAAATGTCGACTTTGCAGTGTAATGTGAAGTTTTCGTAGGTTGAGTATTCTTCATGGCGTTGCGAATTAGCTAGAATGTTATTAGATTTGCTTATGAAGAAAAATTCTTCTGGGACACTTAAAGTGGTACCGTATATGAACTCTGCAGGTGTTTATGTGTAGTTTGTGCACCACGCTCAGGCCAAGTAGGAGTTGGAACTTACGATGGCAGATCTTAAAGTCCTTTGCCACATCTGTATCAGGCCATTGAGGGTGATATGGTTTTGTTTTTAAGTGTGTAGCTCCAATCATTTTCATTATGTAATGGTTGAAATTTTTAATTTAATTGAATAATTTTAATTTATTTAATACATTCTATTTAGGGTAAAAATTTTACTGCGATGTCACATTCCCAATTTCGCAAGCCTACTCGTCATCATTTCCAGCCACGGCGAAAATTATCCAGTAAAATTAACAATTGCAATTTTGATGAGTGCTGATACCACAAGAAGTATGGACATAATGACAGAAAATGTCTCCGTCCATGCGAACATAAGCAGTGACAGGTACACGCTACTACGTCACACCCATTCCAGCTAAAAATCATACAACTTTTCGGCTTCAAGTCACTGGTAGATGGACTCGCAGAAATTTTCTGGTTGACAGACCAGATTTTCTTTTAAAGCTTGGCTTCCATAAAAGCTTCAGTAATTCGCCCGACAACCGCAACGTGTATGAAGCCAACGGGTGACCAAATAAAGGGGACGGTGAGACGAACTGAAACCTTGGATTTACTTGGATTACCTTGGTCACAGATATTCACAGGTACAATTACCGTGGACTTCAGAAACTGCCTTAAAACGTTTTGCACAAATAACCCGTTTGCAGATCTTGTACAAGAATTTCACGACATCACAGTGTTTTCACCCTATGGTTCCAGCCAACATTTTGTAACCCTTGTCAGTTAACAGTTGAAAACCTCGAAGATGCGAAAAAATAAATTTCGTTGCAAAGCTAATTTTTTTCGACCCTCCATAATCAAATTGAGCAGCCCGCTACATATGGTAAGAAAAAATGTTTCATCAATTTCCAATTCACCCTGATGACGTTGCTAAAACGACGATTTGTACTCCATTTAGTTCGTATGAATTCAAATGTATGGCATTCGATAGTATGACATTCGAAACGCAGCAAAAAGAATATCCGAAGCTGGCCACCGCTCAAGAACACAAAAGATTCATTGGTATGATGAACTTTTACAGAAAGTTGTCGCCGCACACAATGACATACCAAGGAGCTATGCAAGGCATGATTACAGGTAATAAAAAGAACGACACAACTGTATGGTCTGCCGATACGGAAAGTGTTTCTGAGCGGTGCAGAATTAGTTGTTTACACTGACGCCTCAACGTCTAGCTTTATATGCTAATGTTTCATATGCTAAGGAATAGATAGATTTCAGCAGAATTACACAGATTTTCTAGTTTCAAATCCCGAAGTCGGATGAGAATCTACAAACGTCGAATGAAAATGTTATACATTTCGTGGCTAGGCCAACTAGTATTTTTTCCATTTCCTAGACCCATTAGTTATTTAGAAATATTTTTGAATGATTCGTTGGATTAAAGTTGTACACGCATATTATTTTATTTATATTCAATTAACACAGTTACCTAGCCCACAGGGCCAAAAAAACTTCTGTACATGACTCTAATTAATTAATGTACGAACATGGCTCTAAAGAAACATGTTCGATCTAAAGCTTCCAAAGACTTTTTGTAGGCCACTCTGCTCTCATCCCAAAGTACAATTTCGAATGATCGGAACTGAACCGATTTTAATATATCACAAATTTGTAGACCAAATTCCGTCATACACTCCAAATTTCATTAAAATTTGACATACATAGCGTGTTTGAGACATGAAATACATGAAATCGGCCGAATATAAATATGGTAGCTATATCCAAATTTCAACCGATTTCAAAATAATTTGGAACGTTAATTGCTAGAATAAATTCCATTACACATTCCAATTTTCATTGAAATTGTACATTCATAGCGTATTTGGTGCATCAAATACATTAAATCGGACGAAAATATGTATCAGAGCTATATCCAAATTTGAACCGATTTCAATATAATTTGATAAATATATTTTTGTACCAAATTTCGTTACTCACTGCAAATTTTATTTCAATTGGACATACATATGGTGTTTTGTACATAAAATACATAAAGTCCGTCGAAAATATACATGGGAGCTATATTCAAATCTGGACCAATTTCAATATAATTTGAAGACTGTATCGGTTATTGATCAATAGATATGTGCAAGTAAGGTCTAAATTTTTTGGAGGCACCTCCGATTCTGATGCTATATCTCCAGTTGCAAGTAGGATTTCAAAAACTTAAATGACCTAGTTACTATCAGGTAATAGTGTAATACATACGGAAATTTTCAGAAAAATATGTTTAGTGGTTTTTGATCAAACGTATAAAGAAATTCCTCTTTGTTTATAAAACCTGTAAAATACTCAAAATCTGCATGTATCGTTATATGGGTGCTGTATACGTTGATCTTTAACTTCCCGACCAAGATACAGATTGGCAGCACGGGTTTCATCCCAGCAAGTTCCTTCTGCGGGAACAATTTATTTATTATCAAATAAACCAAACAACTTGTTGCATTGATTTTGAATAAATTAAAAAAATTGAATGAAAGGTCTAAATTTCTTTTTAAAAAGTAAGTTTTATTTTCTCTAAAGATTTTTTTTGCTACAAAAAGTGTAATTTTTGTCCATACATACGTTGTAATACACATTTTGATTACAACTGAATTTGAATATTTTCCCAACAATTTTCATATGATTGAAAAGAACACACACATGCTCGAATTAATTTGGCATATTAAGCCAGACAAATAAAAAAAATAATAGAGATAGGTTTCAGTCATTAACTTGATTTCATTGTACCATTATTCCTACTCATGACAGTCGATCTTCCGTCCCTAACAAGTGAAACAGGTTAAAGTTTGAAAACTTTACAACAGTGTATAAACGGTTGTTTGTCTGCCATGTCAGTCTATAATATCTTTATGGATCATTGCGATCGAGTACTAGGTTTTATATCAAGGCTAGGAAAAGAGTATCCCTTGGGATATCTGTGTGTCGATGAGGAATGGGCTGTAGGTTAATAAAATTTTAATTTTAATAATTTTATTTTATTTAGAAATTTTTAAAAACATAGATGTGATCTTCTACTCAATGATGTTGTTTGTTCGCTTCGTTGTGGTGCGATGGCCGAGTTGGTTCACATTTCCTTCTATCGTACTATGTACTGCGTGTCCAATTCCGGATCGAATATATATATATATATATATATACATATATATATATATATATATATATATATATATATATATATATATATATATATATATATATATATATATATATATATTCGATCCGGAATTGGACACGCAGTACATAGTACGATAGAAGGAAATGTGAACCAACTCGGCCATCGCACCACAACGAGGCGAACAAACAACATCATTGAGTAGAAGATCACATCTATGTTTTTAAGAAACTCTAAACAAAGTAAATTCTTTGTTACCAATTATCCATTAAATGCAGGCGATAATGCAGGTGCTTACAATAAACTACTAAGTCTAGTGTACTAGTGTAAATACTTAAGGTATTAACATATATTTATATATATTATAATATAATAATTAAATTGTTAACAACGTTAGACGGTGTTGTCGTTTCAAAAAGTTGACAAAACTAACAAGTTAAAAAGCAGTAATTTCGGCTGGGCCGAACTTTGAATACCCTCCACCATTTGGAACGAATTTGGAAATTATCAAAAAACAAAATCCTTAAAAAATTCTGTTAAAATTTTAAAAATACCGAATATAACCCTTATATTGGGGTCTATACGACGTGGACCTACATAGGCATTGTTTGTCATAAGCATTACCATATTCAAATTCGAAACTTGAAATAAACGGTGAAAAATGTAGCTAAAATCATCAAAATATAGTATAAAGGGAGGTACCGCTATATCGGAGCTGTGCGAAGACCTCGACAAGCATAGACAATTTTCCGTCATAGGCTGTAGCATCCAATACGAACTTCAAATACGACATCTCATCTGTGGGTATTGTATCTAAACTCACTGTACTCAAAATACCGAATATAGGGAGGTACTGATATATAGGGGCTTATACGAAGACCTGGAGCTGCATAGACAATTTTCTGTCATAGGCTGTAGTATCTATTACGAACTCTAATTACGTAATTTGAGACAATTTCGGTGAAAAATGACGCTAAAATCATCAAAATACCGAATGTTGGGAGGTACCGTTATATGGGGGCTATACGAAGACGTGGACCTACACAGACAATTTTCTGTCATAGGCTGTAATATACATTTCGAACTTCAAATACCAAATTTGAAAAAATTCCGGTGAATAATGTCGCTAAAATCATCAAAATACCGAATATCGGGAGGTACCGTATATGGGAGCTATATAAAAACGTGGACCTACATGGCATAAATCGACTTAGAATTTTACGCTGATCAAGAATATATATACTTTGTTGGGTCTGACATGAGTATTTCGAGGAGTTACAAACGGAATGACAAAGTTAATATACCCTCCATAGTATGGTGGAGGGCATAAAAAAAGTGGAGAAGCTCTCTTTTAGTTGGTATGTCTTTATATTATTCTTGCCAAATATATAAGAATGACAATGTAGAATTTTTTCCAAGGAAAAAATATTAGCCAGAAACCTTTTTATAATTTCCATTTTCTCGATCTCTGCAAGCCAGGGGCCAAGTCACGTACTTCGGCATCGTAATGTAGTTTACGCGGATCACCACAGCCGTTATCGAATTGTTTCTACTTGATAGGTATTATGTTCTCGAAAACAAAGTATCTAATGATTTTTGCGCGAGAAAAATGTAAACAAAATGAAACAAGAAGTTTGTGAAAATGTAAGTATTATTCTATAAGTATTATTCTATATTACTTTTATATATAATATTACTTGCACAAAATCAATGAAATCTATGTTGGAGTATCCAGACTTTTCAAATTTATTGATGTTAAAAAAACTCACTTCAAAATCACTTACTCTACTTAAAAACTTATTTTGAAATTCTCATTCGCTTCCAATTTCTTATTACCATATGTACAGCAATGCAAACAGAATAGTAGACAAAATAGATTACGATCGAATGCGGTGATCCAAATATTTACAGAGATAGAAATGTTTCTCTATACGAAACAGAACTCGGTGACGAATGCGGGAATTTGGCCCCAGGTCCAAGACCTGCTTCAAAGAAAATCTTTCGATTATTTTTAATGCAAAATATTTAAACGTCTATATATGTAATTGCTTCGTTGTTTAAAATTTCAAAAATTCTAATAAAATTATCCCATTAACCCTGAATCTAATAACATACATCTTATTTAAAAATATAAATAAATAAATAAAAATAAAAAAATTTTATTAAATTAAATTAAAAGTTCAATTAATAAACTTTATAATAATGATTGTATAAGTTTGATAAGTTCCACCACAACTTTCCAATACTCGTCAATCACGGATGCTGATTGGCACACTGGCATCTCCTCTACAACTCCCTTGGCGGTCATTGGAAGTAGTTGTAGTTGTAACAATATACAGACATGGGACCCTCAGCGGTCACTCAGAACCTCTGCGTTCACTTGTATGTATTTGCAAATGTATTAGAAATAGACAAGGGATCCTGTATAAGTTCGATACGTTCCACCACAACTTTCCAATACTCGTCAATCACGGATGCTGATTGGCACACTGGCATCTCCTCTACAATTCCCTTGGCGGATACCGTAGTGAGCGGATCGCCGCTGGGTATTGGTTGTTGGCGGTAGGCTCACCTTGCTCTCATTGGAAGTAGTTGTAGTTGTAATAATATACAGACATGGGACCCTCAGCGGTCACTCGGAACCTCTGCGTTCACTTGTCTTTTAGAAACGGAAGCGGCCACTGTCGCCAACACCATATTTGAAAAGAAGTAATTTTGTTGTTTGAAAAGAAAGAGTCACAATAAAGCATAAATTATATTTAGAAAAATACTAATTTATCTTTGTTTCATTTCTTGATTTTGTCTTTCTTTTATCCTACACCACACGCGCGAATCACCCGCACCTCACCAAATCTCTCAACTACACACCTCTCATCATAAAAAACTCTGAGGAGTTTTGTTGTCGCTGCCGCTAGTCGAAGCCTTTCCCCCACTCCCCTGAGTTAAACATTTGGTCGCATCGAGCCGGATTCGAGCCAAAATTTGTTGTCGTTTGTTTGGATGAAGAAATCAGTGGATCCCTCTTATCATCACCAAAATATTTGACTAAGAAACAGGTACGTAAATTCAGTTTTCCATTTGAAGTGAGTTACCCGCGATTCTTAGTGCATATTAAAATTGTTTCGGTTTGGTCGAATCTCAATTGTTATACGCGTGTATTTGTTGCATTCAATATACAGTCCACTCTCGTCTTTGTACAAGAAAAAATATTATTTGTACTGATCATCCAACGGCGCGGTGATCATACATTTGCATTTCGTTTGAAAACAAGTCAGTTGTCGACTCGTATTAACACTTCTTGTGTTAATCAAGTGCATTACCCTACACCAAGTAGCTCTGTTGTTGTGAAAATACTCGTAATTAGCTTCTCTTGTACTGATCATCCGTCGTCGCGTTGATCATACAAAAAATATTTGGTGTTCTTCTATTCTATTTTGTTTTGTAATCTCTTTGTTACGGACAGAGTTTTCTCAACAACCTCTTTCCATCGAGTTGTTGATGTTGTTTTATTCCCCCTCGTTCTTTCTCTATCCCCTCAATGTAGTTGGAGAAGAATTTTGCATCATCGCTTTGTCCATAACATAAATACATATTACACATTTGGTCGCTGTTGTTATCCCCCTTCACGTTTCAAAGGTTGAGCCCTTTAACGAGCAACACTCATTTGCAAAAACAACATTCTTGCAATAACCGTCTATCTCATTGTCGGTATGTTATTTTGTCGTGGTCGCCACCACACATTCACTGTTGTTGCAATTCCTTCTTCATTTGTTTTTGAAAAATTGATCAGTTCTCACTTGAGAATTGACATTGCCAAAATTGCAACAACAATACCTTATCATTCCACGCGCCCTTTTTAAGCGTCGGTTTGATATTCAATAGAAATAACAACAAATAGTTTTGATCTCGAACTCTCACTGTTGGATCGTTTGTAGCGTCGGTTCTTGTGTGAGTGCGTAGCTGCTTACGCATAGCCATTTCTCTGCCGACGTCGCTTGTGTTTTATTCCTCTTTGTGTGATATCCGTTGTTGGTTCGGCACAGTGGGGTAAAACAGCATAATTTGTGAATTTTCTTAATTTATTTTAGAAATTATTTTTCGATAATTTTCTGAAATATTTTTGACTAGTAGTAGGGTTTTTGGAATTTTTTGATAAATTCACCCTACATTCGAATTTCTTTGCAGACCTATTTAGCGAAACATATCGATGAAAATTAATGGTTTTTGGTTAATTTTACAACATTTTTAGATTTTGTTTAACTTCTGCTTGCAATTACAACTCTACGTACGGTTTTTGGAATTTTTTGACAAATTCACCCTACATTCGGCATTCTGTGCATATATTTAAGCAGCACATATTAGTCGAATCTGTTTGTTTTTGTGGCTATTTCGTAATTGTTTGGGTAAATAAATCACAGTTGTTTACACTATTTGTGACTCTCTGTAGGGTTTTGGGTATTTTTTGGAAGAATACGCCCTACTTTCGGCATAATCTTGAAAAAATTTTCAAATTTTGCATGGTATATTCTGTAGAACTACTCAATTTTGCAGGACTCTTGTTAAAACTTTGACAAAAATCTCGAGTTAGTTGTAAGATTTTTGGAATTGGGACATATGTTGTACAAACCCTTCCACAGCTGGCATTACTAAAGTATTAATTATCTTAACTTTGTTAATATTGGAGCAATTTTAGTCTTTTTAATTTTTGTAGTTTTTGCCATATAGGAAAAGTTTTTCTTAAATTTTCTCCTATTTAGCTTTGTTTTCATTCGCAAGATTACCAAATTCGTGGAGGTTTTTTGAGGGAGCTTTTTATTTCTCGTAGTTGCATTTGTTTACTTTGTTTTTCATCTAATCCACGTAACAGAATGTCGATAACACCAGTTACTCGATTAGTTAGAGCTACTAACACTGTTCTCAAGTCCGTTGAATACTTCGAACAGATAAATGAATTCCAGTTTACAGTATATAATCTTGAAATCCGTATTTCGGAAATACGAGAATTGTGGGAAAAGGTTTTGATCACCTACGCTGAGTGTAAAAACTACCTCACGGCATCCGAGACTGCACAGACTGACCATTTTGATGTCGTTGAGGATAGGTACAATAATGCATTTATTGCATATCATTGGTGTTTGACCCACTCAATGAAAATGGCTCTCCTGCTGCGGCTCCTCAGTCCTTGCCTGCTCCCAGTTCTAACATACCAAACATAGCTATTTGTAATGAATCTAATAGAACACCACCTTCAGGCTTGCTTTCGGGCGAACCTCTCTTATCGGTTCCTGTGCAGTCTGTTTCTCCACCCGTTGATGCTTTCTCCAAATCTTCCCCCAATAAAAGTCGCTACAATCCACTCTTCGATAGTCATTATCTCGTAGTACCACCTATTGATATCGAAATCTTTGCTGGAGATTTTATTGGCCTACCTTTCGCGATCTATTTACCACCTTCTTTGTTAAAAATGCACGTCTTTCAAATGTAGAGGCAGAAGACTACCGGTGAGGCTCGAGAAATCGTTTGCAGATTTCCAATCATCAATAGCAGTTTCCCATTGGCATGGAAAGCTTTGACGGATGCGTACGATAATAAGCGCATTCTAGTAAATAGCCACATCAAAACCTTGTTTGATATCCCTCCACTAAACATTGACACTTGTTCGGGTTTGAAAAATGTCCAACGTGGAATTAATAGTTGTCTCGCTGCAATGGCCGTCTATGACGTCGCCACGGATCAGTGGGATCCAATTATTGTACATATTTGTTTGCAGCGTTTGCCTCTAACCACCGTGACCTTGTGGGAGCAAAGTATCAAAAATAAGTCGTTGTTGCCTTCCTGGCCAGACTTAGATGCTTTCCTCACTGAAAGAATACAAACTTTGCAATATATTCAACATATGTGTAGAAATCTGCCCACAAAGATTGTTATTCCTAGTTTCTTGCCTAAATCGTTGCCATCAAAGAGTGTTTTACCTCATCGCTACTCAACTAGGTCGTTAGCATTCAAGCATGCTCGTACATCTAGTTCCACAATTAACAAGTCATTGGTACATGAGTCCAAATATGTTTCTCCTTCTCCTTGGTCTTCTAATTTACGCCAAAACATTTATTGTCCAATTTGTCCTAACCAAAGTCATATTCTACGACTTTGCCCACAGTTTAAAAACCTTTCGTTCGAGGACAAATTCTTGATTGTGAAAAAGAATAAGTGTTGTATAAATTGTCTTTCGCATGGCCATGTAGTTAAACATTGTCGCAGTACCAATAGTTGCAAATCTTGCAAACAAAGGCATCACAGCCTTCTCCACCGGCCACAAATTAGTAGTTTTGTTGGATCCCCTTGTTCAAAACAATCTCAGGTATCTGCAAATCTTGAATCTTGCCTGTCTTCACAAACACACATTGTGCAATCTAAGAAATCCTCTCCGGCTTGTACTTCAGTCAACAGTCGAGATTCGATGTACAAACAGACTGTCCCTCCGACCTTTACCAAAGTCAAAAGTCGAGGTACAAACCCCCTCCGGCTTTTACGAAGGTCAAAATTCGAGGTCCAAAGCCTCCTAAAACGCACCCACCTTCTGCTAAAAATAATTCAAACAGTCAGTTTTCCAACACCATTGAAGATCATGTGCTCTTGCACTGGTAAATATTGTTAATGATGGGAAGTCGTACACTACTCGTGCAATAGTAGATCCTTCCTCTAAAGCATCGATTGTAAGTAAGAAACTTAAAAATGCAATTGGAATTTCAACTTGTCCTTTGAAAATCAAATCTGAATCTAATTCGCCAAAAGAAGTTTGTTTGCTGAAGTTATCTTCCCCTAAAAACGCATGTAGAATTGTGGAAACAAAAGCGTTAGTCTTACCCAAAGTAAAGGGGAAGTTGTTCTCGTCACCATCTTTTTGTAATTTAAAGACTCGAATTCCTAATCTTGAATTAGCGGATTCTTTCGATGACTTGTATCCCAAAATTCTAGAAGCTGAAGCTCCAAAAATTGTTTTGGATTTGTTGCTGGCCCAAAAGTCTATTTTCGGGTACATTCTAACCGGTTCAGCCCTCCCTCGACTGTAACGTAATCTTGCACCGAAAATTGAAATCGACCAATCAAGAAAACCATTGCATCTTTTAAAATCCAATTGTTGTTGAAATAGTTACTTGCGCTAAATATGTAATAGTAAATCACATCTATTTATAATTCGGTAATCGCTTTGATGAAAATACGAAAATCTGCAACTATAGCTCACTTAGGAATCTGAATTTACGTTCTCTCCTAACTTATAATAAAGTTATATTAATTGCTAGACTCGTAGTTCTAGCAAGGGGGCCGGAATGTATAAGTTCGATACGTTCCACCACAACTTTCTAATACTAGTCAATCACGGATGCTGATTGGCACACTGGCATCTCCTCTACAATTCCCTTGGCGGATACCGTAGTGAGCGGATCGCCGCTGGGTATTGGTTGTTGGCGGTAGGCTCACCTTGCTCTCATTGGAAGTAGTTGTAGTTGTAATAATATACAGACATGGGACCCTCAGCGGTCACTCAGAACCTCTGCGTTCACTTGTCTGTATTTGCATATGTATTAGAAATAGACAAGGGATCCTCTGCGATCACTTAGAACCTCTGCGTTCACTTGTCTTTTAGAAACGGAAGCGAAACCCAACACGGCCACTGTCGCCAACACCATATTTGAAAAGAGGTAATTTTGTTGTTTGAAAAGAAAGAGTCACAATAAAGCATAAATTATATTTAGAAAAATACTAATTTATCTTTGTTTCATTTCTTGATTTTGTCTTTCTTTTGTTCTACACCACACGCGCGAATCACCCGCACCTCACCAAATCTCTCAACTACACACCTCTCATCATAAAAAACTCTGGGGAGTTTTGTTGTCGCTGCCGCTAGTCGAAGCCTTTCCCCCACTCCCCTGAGTTAAACAGATCCTCTGCGATCACTTAGAACCTCTGCGTTCACTTGTTTTTTTAGAAACGAAAGCATCAACACACGGCTCTATCGCCACCCCAGATTACATAAAGGTAATTTTGATTGTTTGTACGAAAAAAACACCAATAAAACCATGGATTTAAACTAGAATAAATAGTTAAAGAAAAATTTGCATCACCACAGCATACATTCACATTATTTTATATTTGGTCGTTTGTTGTTCAATTTCTCACCAACCAAACGTTCGCTGTTGTTATCCCCCTTCACGTTTCAAAGATTGAGCCCTTTAACGAGAATTGTTTGTTTCTAATTAACAATAACAACACTCTTGTAATAACAGTGCATCTATCTGTCGATTGGGTACTTTGTCGCCAACGCGTATTTATTGTTGTTGCAATTCTTCTTCGTTTGTTTCTAACCGTCGCACTGTGGGTAAAAAGTATGATTTTTTGGCATAAAGTCATTTTTTTGGGTTTCATATTTTGAAATTTACCTGATTTCTTAAATGTAGATACCCATATTAGAAAAAAATATTCAATATCAATGCGGGTGACAACCCTTTTTTGCTGACGAGCTTTTAAAGTCAGCTGTTTGAAAGTCACTTTGTTTTGCTACAACTGGCGGTAAAGATCAGCTAAGTTGAAGTGCTTGTGATTTAACAAAATTGAAAAAAATTAAAATGTGTAATTATTGAAATCGTTAGTGCAGGTATGTAAAATTAAGACGATATGCCCTTTTTGTCATAATTGTCTGTTGTTGTAATACTGTGAAATGTTTTGTTTATGTATAACTTTATATAAAATCTATAAATTGTAGTTGTGTTCCGTGGAGTGTAACTGGTGAATGGCAAAGCATTGCAAAAAGGTATAAATGCCAAGTCATTAACAAAAGTGTGTTAATTAATGAGTAACTAGCCTTTTCTGTTCTATTTTGTGCCAACAAGTGTTTTGCAGATAAATATGTGTTTGTCCATGTAGCGCTTATTAAAATTTGCAGCAGCAACAAAAGCTCAGAAGATGCACTTGTGAAATATGTGTTACAGAATATCAATAATTTAAATGAAGAACAAATGCGTTTGATATCAAAACAAGTTACAGATTTTGTTAATTATATAAAAAAGCATTTGCCAAAGTGCAACCGTAAATTAGTGCGATTCAAAACTAAACATTCAAAATGGCTTAGCAAAGTAAAATTATAGTACTGGATGAGCAGTATGTTTCCCTAAATAATCTTGGGAGAATAAAAAATGTATACAAAACAAATTTCACTTTAATAGCTTCATAAACAAAAAAGTTGGGTGCCGCAAATCATATGAAAATTGGTAGATAATCTTGGGAGCATAAGAAATGAATACAAACCAAATTTCACTTCAATAGCTTCATAAACGAAACAGTTGGGTCAAATCGGCCAGATCGGCTATATAGTAGCTATATGAAATAGGGCCCCAAATCATATGAAAATTGGTAGATAATCTTAGGAGAATAAAAAATGAATACAAACCAAATTTCAATTCAATAGCTTTAGAATTAGAGTTTATGCCAAAATAAACGTGAAAAAACCCATAGTGCGTCGATCAATTGTCACTTGAGAATTTGCATTGCCAAAAATTGCAACAAAAATACTTCATCATTCCACGCTTCATCATTTCCCTTCCACAGTAAAAATAACAACAAATTCTTTTAATCTCCAACTCTCACTGTTGGATCGTTTGTGGCGTCGCTTGTTGTGTGGGTGCGTAGCTGCTTACGCATATCATTTCTCTGCCGACGTCGCTTGTGTTTTATTCCTCTTTGTGCAATACCCGTTGTTGGTTCGACACAGTGGGGTAAAACAGTAAAAATTGTGAATTTTTGTAATTTATTTTAGAAACTATTTTTTGATAATTTATTGAAATATTATCAAGTGGTTGTAGGGTTTTTGGAATTTTTGGAAAAATTAACCCTACATTCGGCATTCTTTGCAGAAACATTTAGCAACAAATATTAGTGAAAATTTATCGTTTTTTGCTAGTTTTGCAAAAATTTTAAATATTATTTATCGTTTGCTTGGTTAATTGATACTGTACGTAGGGCTTTTGAATTTTTGAACAAATTCACCCTACATACGGCATTCTTTGCACAAATTTTAGCAAAATATATTCGTTGAAATCTTTCGTTTTGTGACTAGTTTTGTTTGGGCAATTTATTAATAATTGTCGATACTGATTGTGATTCTCCGTAGGGTTTTGTATTTTTTTGGAAGAATATACCCTACTTTCGGCATAAACTTTCAATTTTGGAAGACTTTTGGTAAATACTTGTGCAAAGATAGTACTGAAAACTGTAAATACATTTTGCAAAATACCCTTCAGTTGGCATTAGCAAATCATAGATTTCCTTAATTTGTTGATATTGGAGTAATTTTAGTAATATTTGTCACATAGGAAAAGATTTTCTTAATTTTTTCCATTTAACTCTGCTGTATCTTCAATATTTATAACATATTGACGCATTTGTTGTTTTTAGTTAAAAATAAACTAGTTACATAATGTCGATAACGCCAGTTACTCGCTTTGTTAGAGCTTCTAACACTCTTCTCAAATTTGTTGAATTCTTCGAACAGATAAAAGAATCTCAAATTACTGTATGTAATCTCGAAATTCGACTTCAAGAATTCGAATTCAAGAATTGTGGGATAAGGTCTTGCACACTAACACTGAGTGCAAAAACTACCTCTCGGCATCCGAGACTGCACAGGTTGATAAATTGGATGGCGTTGAGGATAAATATAATAATTCACTCATCGCATACCATTGGTATTTGACCACAATTAAGCGGCATCTGACTCGTTTCAAATCACCCGTCTATGAGAATTGTTCTGCTATAGCTCCTCCTCCTAATAATGCTAATGTTACACCACCTTCAGGCTTGCTTTTGAGCGAACCTAACTTATCGGTTCCTGTGCAGTCTGCTTCTCCACCCGTTAGCACTTGCTCCAAATCTCGATTAATATAAGTTCCAATTCACTCTTCGAAAACCATTGTTTCATGTTGCCACCTATTGATATCGAAATCTTTGCTGGTGATTTTGTATCTTGGCCAACTTTTCGAGACCTATTTACCACCCTGTTCGTTAGTAATTCAGGCCCACCACCACCTTGACTTTGTGGGAGCAAAGCATCACAAATAAGTCGTTGTTGCCTTCCTGGCCAGATTTAGATGCTTTCCTCACAGACATAATACAAACTTTGCAATGTATTCAGAGCATACATAACAATCCGCCTACAGGAAAGTCCTTGCCCAAAAATGCCTCTTTTCCTAGTCTCTCGATTAAATCGTTGTCGCCAAAGAATGTTACTCCTCCCAGTCCTGCAAAGAAAGCGTTGTCATCAAAGAGTGTTTCACCTCATGCTCCCCCACTAGATCGTTGGCATCCAAGCATGTTCGTACATCTAGTTCAGTCATTAAAAAGTCATTGGTACATGAGTCAAAATGTGTTGCTCCTTCTCCTCGGCCAAACACTTATTGCTCCATTTGTCCTAACGAGAGTCATGTTCTTCGACTCTGCCCCAAGTTTATACAACTTTCGTTTGAGGATAAATTCTTGATTATTAAAAAGAATGAACATTGTATCAATTGTCTCTCACTTAGCCACGTAGTTAAAAATTGTACACAGTACAAATAGTTGCAAATCTTGTAAGCAAAGGCGTCACAGCCTTCTCCACCAGCCACAAATTAGTAATTTTGTTGGATCACCTTGTTCAAAACAATCACAGGTATCTACCAATTCTAAGAATCTTGAATTTTGCCTGTCAGATTCGATGTCCAAACGGACCATATCTCCGGTCTTTACCAAAGTCAAACGACGAGGTTCAAAGTCCCCTCCGGCTTTAAGGAAGGTCAAAAGTCGAGGTCCAAAGCCCTCTAAAACGCACCCACCCTCTGCTGAAAATAATTCCAACAGCCAGTCTCCCAACACCATTCAGGAAAATGTGCTCTTGCGAACTGCACTAGTAAACATTGTTCATAATGGAAAATCGTACACTGCTCGAGCAATCGTAAATCCTTCTTCCAAGGCATCAATTGATAGTAAAAAACTTAAAAATAATTATGAGACTACTTGCTCTAAAGGTGCTGCTCCAAGAGCAGTTTGTTCTCTTCAGTTGTCTTCCCCTAAAAATTTATCTAGAATTGTCAAAACTAACGCGTTAGTCTTACATAAAATCAAGGGAAAGTTATTCTCGTCACCATCTTTTTGTAATTTAAAGACTCGAATTCCTAATCTTAATTTAGCGGATTCTTTCGATAATAGCCCAATAGATTTGCTGCTTGGCGCTGACCTATATCCTAAGATACTCGAAGCTGAACCACCACAAGTTGTTTGGATTCGTTGTTGGTTGTTGGGGTAGGCTCACCTTGCTCTCATTGGAAGTAGTTTTAGTTGTAAAAATATACAGACATGGGACCCTCAGCGGTCACTCAGAACCTCTGCGTTCACTTGTCTGTATTTGCATATGTATTAGAAATAGACAAGGGATCCTCTGCGATCACTTAGAACCTCTGCGTTCAATTGTCTTTTAGAAACGAAAGCATCTACACCCGGCCTCTTTCGCCCCCAAATTACATAAAGGTAATTCTGTCGTTTGAAAAGAAAGAAACCTAATAAAGCATAAATTATATTAAGAATTAATACTAATTTATCTTTGTTTCATTTCTTGTATATTTTCTTTCTTTTGCACACCACACGTGTATTACCCGCACCTCACCAAACCTCTCTTGCCGCTACGAAGCGTTTCCCCCACTCCCCTGAGTTAAACAATAATAATAATAATAATAATAATAATAATAATAGTAATAATAATAATAATAATAATGATAATAATAAAAATAATACTAATAATACTAATAATAATAATAATAATTATAATAATAATAATAATAATAATAATAATAATAATATAATAATAATAATATACTAATAATAATAATACTAATAATAATAATAATAATAATAATAATAATACTAATAATAATAATAATAATAATAATAATAATAATAATAATAATAATAATAATAATAATAATACTAATACTAATAATAATAATAATAATAATAATAATAATAATAATAATAATAATAATAATAATAATAATAATAATAATAATAATAATAATACTAATAATAATAATAATAATAATAATAATAATAATAATAATAATAATAATAATAATAATAATAATAATAATAACAATAATAATAATAATAATAATAATAATAATAATACTAATAATAATACTAATAATAATACTATAATAATAAAAATATTAAAAATAATAACAATAATAATTCATTTTTAAATTCATATTTATTCATACATTTGCACATCAAGAAATTATCGCCTCAAATAAGCATGCCTCTCGTGAAAAAACACTAAGCAAAACAAAGTTTTAGATTTTAGTAACGAAGCGAGTAACGAAATGAAAGGCAAAAACACAAAAGCCTACAAATAATGACCACAACAACAGATTCATAATTGTCGACTCTAATAACGAGGCTGACGAAGTAATAAAACCTCCTCTTATCCTCCCAAAAACCTCCACTATATCTTTGCGAAGAAACTACAAACAATCTCGTGAACAAACGCTCCCAAATGTCGGGAAATCTAATAATCATGTGGTCTCAATTAATAGAGAAAATCTCCAAGAGACAAAAATACAAACTTATATCACGTAGTATACTGTGATGAAATCGATAAGAATATTACTGTGTGTGTGTAAACAAAGCAACATTATATTCGTAACACTTTTTCTGTAATCCGCGAATTACTTAGATATAACTGTATCTAAACTAATCTGAATTACCTAGCCAATTTGTATAGCTTCGAAGCATTTTTCCTAATGTATATGATTTAAATTTCCCCACCGGCTTTTTCCATCCCTTCGTTACATTTTGTCCACTACCCTTTTTATACGTCTTTGTTTACTTCATAGACAAAGACAGATGTAGTAACAAAATGTAACGTGTAGCTTTTTAAACCCCGCTTTGTGACATCTTAGCTTTTTTAATTCGTCAAGATTACGCACTCATTCATTTTGCACGCAAACATTGGTCCAATTGAGCCGGATTATTTTCAACGAAAATTAACCTGTCTCCCTTTTTTACAATTTACAAAGGCATCAAAAATCGACTTCGTCGAGGACAACAACAACCAACACAAAAGATCAAAAGATCACAAAAAATTTTATTTTATTTATTTTTCTAAATAAATTTATATCAGCAACACAGGTATGTACACATTTTTATTTTACAAATAATAAGTGCTGTACAGTGATTCCGCGTTGTGATAAATAATTAAAAGCCGTCGGTCGTTTTACAGCGCGTCCGTCCGTCCGTTTTACTGCCGTCGGTAAATTTCATTTTAAAAACAATATTTGGCGTCAAATCCGTCACTGTAAATTTTTGTTTAAAACAAAAAATATGCACACAATCACAGTTTATTTCCTTATTTTATCATGTTTTCGCGCATATCTTTTATTTTTCATTTCATTAATTGCCACCTCTGCTGATTGTTACCACCTTGTGACATATTTGACACTTACATATAAGTAACATATGATCACATTCATTAACAGGGTTCACACATCCTAATATTATTCAAAAAATTGATAAAAAATATTTTGGTGTCATTTCCGGATATTTGTTGTGTTGAAGCCTTCCTATATCAACTAAAATTAAATTTAAATCGTGTTTTCGACACTGTGCACACTATATTCGGTCTTATTTATTAAAATATTATATTTTTATAAATACTAGTTGACGCGCTCCGCTTTGCCGGCCCGTAGTTTTAGTCTTTAATGTACATTTTTTAAAGCATTTCACAAATCTTACTCATATAAGCGGCACAATTTTCATTATAAATAATGTTCACGTACCGGTCAATTTAAAGTGTTTTAACAAACGCGATCCTTTTTTTCCATTTAAGAACACCGCTCAGTTTGTTAAATTTGTAATTCCGTTTGTTACTCCTCGAAATACTCATGTTAGACACTGAAAAGTATATATATTCTGGATCAGCGTAAAATTCTAGGTGATGTCCGTCTGTCTGCGTAATCACGATATTTTGGAACGACTTGAGATGGAAGGCTAACATTTTTGACGCATGTGTATTTAAACGTTTTCGTATAGCCGCCGTATAACGGTACTTCCCTTTACTTGCCGTTTTGATGGTTTTAGCGACAATATAAACAGGAATTGTTTCAATTTTTTTATTTTAAGTTGGTAATGGTTACTACAACCTATGACAGAAAATTATGTAAGCATGTCAACGTCTTCGTATATATTTGGATTGGCCATGGTTAGCCAAGACCCCGGAAATAGCTGAAATCAGGGGATACCTTCTAAAAACTCAAATGATCAAAATTTGCCTAAATTAGTTTGAAAAATATTGCAAAAAATACTTGAAATCGGGGTTTACGCGTATATATGGGGGCTATACCAAAACGTAGACCGATATGATACATATTTTGTACAAATGATTCCACCTGTAACCCATAGCACTATATCAAATTTAAGACACTATCGTGAATTTAGCGAAGTTTATAGCAAAATCTTTGAGACCCTTTGTGTATATTTAAGGCTCTATATAATAGAGACTAAAAAAGTTTGACATGAGAACCCAAAACCTTTTTGATCTGCTAACAGAATACTATCCACTTGGCATTTCCCAAACCCCAGATTGGCTTTTGCTCAATGCAATTACTAACTATTGCTCATAGTCTCCCTTATAACGGTACCTGCGATGTAAGTATCTTGAAGGTTTCAGAAGAATTTTCGGATTTTTTTTTTTTTTTTGTTTAGTCCACATATTGCACTCTTTTTATTCGGTATTTCACTGATTGGTTTCCCATTTTGCATTGAGTTGTCATTGGACGGATTATGAAAGAAGAAGGTCCACTTGTTCCCTAATTTATAACAGCAAATGTTTAAAGTTCCTTACGTAGTTGTCAATACAATGTACTATTATTTTGAAATTAGATTCCACTGACTTTTTTTTCGATTTTTTCACGATTTTACTATTTTTGCAATGAAATCTCTTTTTTCATGATTTTTTAGCGATTTTGAAAAAGTAATTGTCCTTTAACTTTGGTGAGACCACGTTAAATTTTCGTTTCGTCACCACATAATTCGGTACTATACTTCAATATAACCCGCCTGCAATTTCAGTTCTCAAGAAATGGAGCCAATTAAATAAAGTTATTCAATTAAAAAAAACCGTTCGCACACGATAAAATATTATTTTTTTGTTCTGCCCATACGGACGCTTTTACAGTTAGCTGACGATGAATTTCCTCTCGTTGCACACACACTACGTAGGTGCATATATGACGTGCTAACAGCGTAAAGCTTTAAATTCTCGAGTTCAATTATGATCTGCTCTTTCGTCCGCCAAATTTGAGTTGAGGAAGTGGACAGCAAATGACCGTGCTATTTTACAAACTCTTTAATAGACGCCAAAGTTCTTTCCTTTGTAGAAGCTACCAGATCCAAGCGGTAGGTATACGTTGGAATGCTCAGCTTGATTTGTTTTACTTTAGTGTGAATGCTCTCCCCACAAAGTTGGTTAGGCCCCGTAATCATGACACCTAAAATAGTTATGCAGAAAATCTGGACAGATAAAATCGGTTGGGATGATGCACTTCTGTCCACGACAGAACGTGATTGGCAAAATTTTATGGATTGCTACCAGGATGTGAATTCCATTCAAGTTCCTCTGTGGGTCCATTATACTCTAGTTGTTCCGCCGAACTTCATGTCTTTTCTGATGCCTCAGAAAAGGCATACGTGGGGGTGATATATATTCGGATTATAACGCCGAATAAACACATTAATACTCACCTCCTGACCTGCAAAACTAAGGTAGCTAAAGACTATTTCCTTACCACGTTTGGAGCTATGCGCAGTCGTTTTGGCCTCTAAATTATTAAAAAAAATATTATAGATGAAATTGACATTTCATTTCAAAAAAAAAAAAAAAAATTGGACTGGCTTAACAAAAGTCCATCTACGTGGACGACATTTGTTGCCAACCGTGTTAGCAAAATTCAGGAGATCACAGACGTAGGTAAAAGGCACCACGTGCGCTCTGAAGATAATCCCGCTGATTTAGGCAGCCGGGGGGTTTCGCCTTCCGAGCTCGCCTCCTGCAATCTTTGGTGACATGGACCACATTGGTTACGCCAAAACAGTTCTCATTGGAATTTATCCAATTTTCCTCTGCTTGACACCAAAATTGAAATGCGTGCTGTCAAGACTGAGGCATGAGTCTTCTTTCTTCAATAATTATTGGGGCCCTTAGAAGATTTATCTTCGTTCGATAGGGCTCTTCGGGTTTTCTCCTATGTTTTAAGATTTTTCCACCGGACTCATCCTGCTCATAGAGGTCGACAATGAGAAGGCCCTTACCAGTTCAGAGATAAAAGCGGTTAGATTACGTCGGGCTGTTTTATCCCAAAAAGTTCACTTTGCAGATGAGTACCAGTCTTTGTCAGTTAAGGTTCCCTTAAATGCAAACCGTTCTCTTTTACCCTTAAGCCCATTTCTGAATGAATTCAGGGTAATTAGCCTTAATGGACGCTTGTCGCAATCACCTACTCTGTCTTATACAGAAAGACATCTCATTATTCTGCCTCGCCAAAGACGTTTCACGCATTTACTACTTCAATTCATACATGTTCTTTCCATCCCCGGTGGAAATCAACTTATGTTACGCATCATTAGGGTCCCACGACTCACATTACTAATTAAAATCACCATTAATAAATGTAAAACATGTTTTTTTGGACAAAAAACGGTCTAGCTTTCAGATAATGGATGCCCTTCTTACGGAGAGAACAGTATTATCTAGACCATTCACCACTACCGGTGTTGATTTTGTAGGTCCCTTTGATCTGAAATCATTTACAGACCGTTTTGCTAAAATTATTTAAGGCTACGTCTGTGTTTTGTCTGCTTTTCTACGAAAGCAATACATCTTGAGGCAGACGTGGTTGTCCAAAAAACATTTTTTCTTATAATGGCACCAACTTCGTTGGAGCTTCTTGTGAAATCGAAAATAATTTTAAAACAGTTCTCCTTGAAAGTCGTACTAACTTGTGTTTCACACTGCAGTATCAGGAACTTTTCGGGCAGTTTATTCCCGCTGGAGCCCCCCATATGGTTGGTCTATGGGAGGCCGCCGTAAAAAGTTTTAAATTTAATTTTCGTAAGCAAGCTAAGAACTTCAAATTTATGTTTGAAGAACTTTCTATAATTCTTTCCGGAATCGAAGCTTGTTTAAATTCACGTCCTTTATGTCCCATAAATGACAACCCCCAAGATATATTAGCACCAGGCCATTTTCTCATTGGAACCCCCATCATTGCTCCTCCGCGGCCAGTGATTGCGATATTCGCGATTTCCAAAAAGGCGACTTAGTCGTAGTTAGACATGAAAATCTTCCTCCCACTTCGTGGAAATTAGGGCGGATTTTAGCGGTGCACCCGGGTTCTGATAGTCGAGTACGAGTCGCAGATATCCATACGGTAAATGGAAACAAAGAAGTTCCTTCAGGAGAACCAGTGGTCTCGCCACACCCTTCCTGTGGAAACAACCGGCATCATCTATGGGACTGCAAGGAGTTCAAGGTTTATTATTATTATTATTATTATTATTATTATTATTATTATTGTTATTATTATTATTATTATTATTATTATTATTATTATTATTATTATTATTATTATTATTATTATTATTATTATTATTATTATTATTATTATTATTATTATTATTATTATTATTATTATTATTATTATTATTATTATTATTATTATTATTATTATTATTATTATATTATTATTATTATTATTATTATTATTATTATTATTATTATTATTATTATTATATTATTATTATTATTATTATTATTATATTATTATTATTATTATTATATTATTATTATTATTATTATTATTATTATTATTATTATTATTATTATTATTATTATTATTATTATTATTATTATTATTATTATTATTATTATTATTATTATTATTATTATTATTATTATTATTATTATTATTATTATTATTATTATTATTATTATTATTATTATTATTATTATTATTATTATTATTATTATTATTATTATTATTATATTATTATTATTATTATTATTATTATTATTATTATTATTATTATTATTATTATTATTATTATTATTATTATTATTATTATTATTATTATTATTATTATATTATTATTATTATTATTATTATTATTATTATTATTATATTATTATTATTATTATTATTATTATTATTATTATTATTATTATTATTATTATTATTAAGTCGATCTAGCTATGTATGTCCGTCCGTCCGTCTGTCCGTCTGTCCATGTTAATTTGTAATCACTCTACAGGTCGCAATTATGGCCCGATCTTCACGAAATTTAGAATGGAGTTGGGGTTAAGGTCAGAATAGAACCCTATTTCTTTTGGAGATGATCGCACAATATTTAGGAGTCGAAAAGGACCAAAAACTGAAAAAAATCCTGATTTTGCAGTTGCTCTACAGGTCGCAATTATGGACCAATCGACGCGGAAATTAGCATGGGTCTAAATCTTCGGGCTGGGCAGAAGCCTTCCGATTTTGATGGTCATCGGGTAATATTTAGTGGGTGAAAAAGACTATAATATTTGTGATAAATAAAAGTCAAATTTCCATTATACCGCGAATATTTTTAGTCCCGGCGAAATCATAAATGGACGAACAGGTCAATTCTGACCGTTACGTAGATGCCGATAGTAAATATATCGGATATATATAGCGAAATATATACAATATGTATATACAAAGGAAAGGAATGTTAGATGGAATGCTTATATCTCAAGAATAGCTGGACCGATTTTGACAAATTTTGTCAATTCAGAATGCCCTCTTGACATAAAAGTATAAAATCTAAAAAAATAGCATAAAAATAAGTCAAAAATTATCTTAAAATAGATTTTTTAGTATTTTGTGACATTTTTTATTTTTTCATATTTTTTATCGCATGCGATTTTTTCAATTTGACTTATAATATTAAGGTATACATTTTGTAATATTTTTCCACCTTACAACACAGGTTTGGGATATTATATACAGATTGCAATTATCGTCCGATCCTCACGAAAAGGGTAGGGTTAGGTTCAGAAGGGTTAGGCCTATTGTTTTCAAAGATGTCCGCAATATATTTAGGAGTTGAAATGGACCAACAACTAAAAATGTTCCTGATTTTGCAGCCGTTATAAAGGTCATAAAGAGAGTTTAGGACAGCGTGTAGAATGGACCACTACTTTTGTCTGAAAAATACCAACATTACTTAACTTCTGCCTTTTTTTGCTGATTTCTTTGACGAATATAGCCAAATATCGTAGACAAGAAGATCGTATAGAAGAGTCTAAATTTGGGGATACAGAGGAGCCTCTTGCTTTTGGAGATGATCGCAAAATACGACGGAGTGCGTAAATATTGGGCAAATGCCCCTGGTGAAAATGCTAAGGGTAATGTCTGGGCAGTGCTCCGTCACATAATTTCAAAAGCGAAATCTTCCAAAATAGATTTGGACATAAGGGGGCTTCTAACATATTGTAGTGTTGTAGGGTATCACATGGTCGGCCCCGCACGACTATAGCTTTTGCTTACTTGTTATTATTATTATTATTATTATTATTATTATTATTATTATTATTATTATTATTATTATTATTATTATTATTATTATTATTATTATATTATTATTATTATTATTATTATTATTATTATTATTATTATTATTATTATTATTATTATTACTATTATTATTATTATTATTATTATTATTATTATTATTATTATTATTATTATTATTATTATTATTATTATTATTATTATTATTATTATTATTATTATTATTATTATTATTATTATTATTATTATTATTATTATTATTTATTATTATTATTATTATTATTATTATTATTATTATTATTATTATTATTATTATTATTATTATTATTATTGTTATTATTATTATTATTATTATTATTATTATTATTATTATTATTATTATTATTATTAGTATTATTATTATTATTATTATTATTATTGTCGCTGTAGCCTTCAATGTTTACTGCAAATAAAATCAATTCTATATGTGCGCTGTTATAATTGCAATAGACAATTCCATTTTAGCCCGTGCTGCTCTCTCGCGGAGAGTACGTATAGTGGCATGGGACATGCAAGAAAAACGGAATGGAAATGTCACTTGTGTAAACCTCTCTCAAAATCTCCCAACAATATTTACAAAACGTACGTATTTGGAAAAGAAACCGAAAATGAAATTGAACAACAAGCACAAACAAACAGCAAAGAGATGATGAGAATATGGGTAAAGCAAGCAAGAGATTCCGAAATATGTCAACACCAACAACATCACAAGCCTGCCAAGAAACATCAACTCAACAGAGAGACATTGCTGAGCTAAAGGAAGGAGTGAATAGCATCCAAATATGTATGAAAGAACTTGTTGCAAACATGACAAAAATCACCAATGCTAATGTTGAAATAAAAGAACACATCGCCGATATTAGCAAAAATGTAGCCACAATCACAACTCAAATAAATGAGCTTCAAATGAGAGATCAAGAGAAAGATAAACAGATAAACGATCTATGTACAAGAGTTGATATGTTGGAACAAAAAGCAATAGCTAGGAACATTGAAATCGGGAACGTTACAGATGGGAATGCTGTGGTGAGCGAGGTGTTGAATAAAATGAGCGATAGAGCATTTAAATTGAAGAAGAAGAACAAGATTATTGTAGAATTCTCCACGCTAAGAAAAAAAGAGAGATTATGAATAAAATAAAGAGACATCGTGTCGAAATAAGAGAATCTAGTGGTACTAACACGTTCTTATACATAAACGATGAACTTACACCACATTGCAGAAGATTGCTATGGCTGGCGAAGATTAAGGCAAAAGAATTCGGATGGAAATTCGTATGGGTGAAAAATGGTAACATATACGCCAGGAAAAATAAAAATTCTTCATTCACTATTATACGTAACACTTCTGATTTGGAAAATATCACTAACCAGAATCAAAATAAATTAACCGAAGCAATTTAATTTATATGTAGAAATTCTGTCATTGAAAAAAAAAAAAAAACATTTTAAAATCAAAATCAAAATATCGGTCTCTTATTTTTTTGGTAAAAAATCCAAATTATAAATAAATCACAAAAAACAAACACTTTAATTTCTTTTTTTCAAATATTGTGGACTATATTAAAGCAAAGTGGATTGCGAATACATTTTTTTCTGAATTTGAAAATTTAAAGCTACTAAAAGAAATGAATTACACAGAAGAAATATTAACAAATTTTAATGAAGTTAAACCAAATTACCTTGATTTCTCTCTCTCCGTTGTATATTTAAACATACGATCTTTGAGAAAAAGCTTTCTTACGTTTCTAGCAAAAATTAATAGTACAGTGGTTTCTATTTACCTGCATCAACATTAGCAATGCGCAGCAATGCCATTTTTTTTTGAATCCCTTTATTTGAATTGTATTTAAGTACCCAATCGATAGCTGCACATTGGACATTCCTGCCTCAAAAATTTGGTAATTTTTTTTTAATTTGGTTACAAAAGTTGTATTTATCTGCACAAGAAAATTTTTTGCAAACTCAAAAAAGACACTAAAAACTACCACTTCGTTTTTGTTTTTGTATTCGCAAAAACAATAACAACACAAGAAAAGAGCATGCATTAAAAACATATTCTCGCTTCCTCTCCCACACTAAAAGATGGTTATGCTGCTGCTTTGTTGTGCACGAATAGAAAATTAAAGATAACTGCACTTTTTGTGCACGTAAGTAAATTAAAGATACCTGCTTCATTGTGCAGATAAATGCAATGAAGCTACCTGCATTTTGGGCATTGCTGCACAAGATGTCGTGCAATTTTTGATTGTGCAGGTAAGCAAAAATACTGTATCATAAACAAAATTCAAATCATAATTCTATGTGAAACCAATATTGCAGATGAGGAAAATTAATTGTACTCAATTGATGGATTCAATTCCATATTCCTAAACAGAGAAGGAAAAGGAGGTGGTATCGCAATTTACATAAGAGATCATATGCAATATGAAACTATGAATATAAACATGACCTCAGCCGAAATATTGCAAGTTGAGATACAATATGCAACACACAATACTTTGACGGTTTTTTTCAACTTACCGCCCACCAAATAAAAGTATTTCACAATTTTTAAATGAAATTGAGCAAATACTATATCATGTAAACAAGATAAACAAAATTATACTACTTGGCGACATCAACATAGATATCCAGAAAACTAACACAAACACAACAAAGTATCTGAGCATTCTTTCATCAAATGGATTAAAGAGTCTGGTGGACAACGCCACAAGAGAAGGAAGCGGGTCAAAAACATGCATTGATCACTTTTTTATCAGGTGGGACAAAAAATTAAAAGAAGCTTACGCAGCAGTTGTTACTACAGATATATCCGATCATCATGCAATTTTCGAAAGCATAGCAGAAATAGGCCATAAAACAAAAGAAAATATACAGAGTGACACAGAATATAAAATTAATAATAATAAAGTAAATAATGGCATTATAAAAGTAAACCGGCAAGAACTAATTAACAAATCTACAAATACAAATGAACTTTTTTGCAACATAAATAACACCTTCAATCAAATTTATGAAAATTCAAAAATTGAAAAACATAAATACAAAAAACGTAAACCACATGCATGGCTAACCGACAATATATTGCGTTCATGCAACATAAGAGACAAACGAAATAATCTATAAAATTTTTAACAATAAATTAAATAAAGAAATAATAAGGTCAAAAAATAGGCATATATATCAACAATTTTTGAATAATAAAAACAACATAAGGGGAACGTGGAAAATTATAAACGAGGTGATTGGCAAAAAAAACTAACAACATAGATCAACAGATTAAACTCAATTTTACCGACAGAAATATGAATGAAATTGCAGAGAAATTCGCAATAAATTTCAATCAGAATGTCATAAACGTTGTGCCTCCATGTAATGTAACAACTCTAGAAACCCGGGCTCAAAGAATCATATCAAACTCAATGTATCTTGAATACACTACGGAAAGTGAAATAAATAACATACTTAAGACATTAAATGCAAGAAAAAGTGCCGGAATTGACAATATAAGAGCAATCGACCTTAAAACAATGCCGATATTCTTACACCTATCGTAACACATTTCATAAACTCAAGCCTAAAGGAATCATCAATACCGCAAACATTAAAAGAATCAATAATAAGGCCAATATATAAGGGTGGAAATAAATCGGATTACGCCAACTATAGGCCAATTTCTATATTACCCGTATTGGAGAAAGTGCTAGAGGAAATCGTGATAAGAAGGCTAACTAGTTTCCTTTCTAAATATAAAATTATCAACAAAAATCAATACGGATTTCAAAAAAAACAAAAATATCAACCAACTTCTTGGATATTTCTCGAACCACATAAACCAAAATCTCAACCTACAAAACAACTGTATAGCCCTCTTTATCGACTTCAGCAAAGCGTTTGATACATTGGCCCATGACAAAGTTATAAACGTATTAGAACAAAGTGGAATCAGAGGTCGGTGCATACAATGGTTCAAAAATTACATCAATCACAGGGCACTCAGCGTTAAGATAAATGAAATCAACAGCAGTAAAAAACAGTTAGTGTATGGAGTACCTCAGGGCTCAAAGTTAGGTCCAATACTCTACTTAATATACACAAATGAGATGACGCAAATCCTTAAAAATAGCACATCGTTCTCTTATGCAGATGACACAGCAATCATAGTCTCACATAAAAATATCGACACTGCAACAAATCTCTTGCAAGAAGACTTTAATATCCTAACAAAATGGTGCCACGATATGGGATTAATAATTAACCCTTCAAAAACTAAAATAATGCACTTTAGATCCAGACATGTACCCAAACATAACATACCTATTATTTACCATAGCAATGAGTGCCTTCATACCAATTATAGAGAAAGAAATCCGACATCGAATGATAAATGTACTACTCAACTTAAGCTTGTGGAAGAGTACAAGTACTTAGGTGTACACCTTGACCACAACTTCAAGTGGAAAAAACACATTGAAAATCTAGAAAAAAAGTTGCGTAAATCCTCATTCGCTCTATATCACCTTAACAATTGCGCTCCCTATAATGTACTAAAACAAGCATACTATTCCTTGGTTGAATCGCAATTACGGCATGGTATATCTGCATGGGGTAATGCGAGGTGTTGTAAAAAACTTCAATTTACACAAGACAGAATTTTAAAATCTATACATAAAAAATCACAAAATACAGAATACCACAATGAGAATGTGAAGCATATATGCCAGCAACAGAAGATACTAAACGTTAAGCAGCTTTATGCAATAACAATTGCAAGCGAGTTTTCTGAAGATCCGAGCTTAGCCAGAAAAATTAGACATCAGTACAGCACAAGAAGAAGAAGCGAAGGATGCTACGAAGTACCCACGTTCGTAAATGAATATAGTAAATTCGCACTGGCAGTGGCCGTTCCAAAGATCCTTAATGATATACCGAAGGAAATTTTAGAGATTAGAAACAAGATATTAAAAATTAAACATATAAAAAATTATTTTGTTAATAGTAATTTTTGAAAAATGATAAAGTTAATATATGTAAAAAATAATATTACAAGAAGTGAAGGAAGCCTACAGCCTATATGAAATATATTCTATTGAGATAAACGTAATCCAACATTATTTACCACAGACAAGCCTAATAAGGGCTTCGTGGAATAGATTATGCTAGGAACACAATTGGAGCGAACGACGAATTTCGCCCTACGCGGCGACAAAATGAGCCGCGAAAATTCGTCGTATGGAACACAATACCGACGAAATTATAAAACAGCTGATGAAGTTGTTTACTTTTTGCTCATTTGTTGACTACAATGAATTATACAAGAACACATAATTCTTTACGTTCTCTATTATAATTTCACTTATGTCCATCTTCTCTATTATAAATTCACTGATATCCATCTTCACTCAGGCGCAAGTACACAAATAAATAAACAAATTAATTATGTTTTTTTATACGAGTAACAGATAGTAGAGTGACCATAACAAATTTTAAAGTAAAAAGTAACTTTATTTACTAAAACACATAAAATTCGTACAAGTATGGCCACCTTGTACTGTTTTGTTCGCCGGTCGCCGGCGTATGAAATAGAAATAAAGCTAATTGAGTTCGCGGCGACCGACGAAATTTTCGCCGGTGCCGTGATTGTGTGCACTTCCATATACACATATGTGTTTTATTTTTGACGACGAACATACGCCGCGAAAAAATTCGTCGTTCGCTCCAATTGTGTTCCTAGCATTATGTAGATACATTTTGTAAATATTATATATACATATTGTTTGTAATATGAATTTAAATAAATAAAATAAATAAATTAAATTAAAAAAAAAAATTATTATTATTATTATTATTATTGTTGTTGTTGTTGTTGTTGTTTCCACATGCTACGTTCATGATCGGTAATAAATAATGTAATAAAATGTCACGCCCATAAATAGAAGATAAGAAAAGGCCGATTACAAATTAGGTACGTTTTGTTCCCGCCCGCAAAGTAATGTGTGCATTAGTAAATATATGCATGTGTAAATGTGTTACATTTAAGGTTTAGTGTTAAGGAAATGTTTTAAATACATTGAGTTCCCTTCCAGCCACGGAACGAAAAACATAATTTTACGGCGTTCCTTTTCGTTTTTTAGCTACTCCGTTTAGTGATGATGTTAGGGGGTCGACCTCGTCAATTATTATTATTAATTGTCTTTCAAGAATTAGTTGCTGGAAAACAATCGTCTTCATCAACCACCAATTGTTAAACAAGCCAAATCAATAAATTTGTCGACGAACAATATTTCTTTATTTAAAATAAAGTGTTTTGTGCTACATGAGTGAACATCACGTAAGTATATTTCGTATACTTGTGGTGTCGTCGTTGCTGTGTTTTGATGTTGAATTTACCGCCAACAACCATTTTCAGGGCTCAAACCCCAAAATACAGATCTTTCCTCCTTGGGGGAATCTGTACAGTAAGAATTGACCGCTTTTGTGATATTAAAAAAACAAAGCGATTACATTTACAAATGTTTAAAAATTTGCATTAAAAAATAATGGAAAATTTTTCTCGAAGCAGGTCCCGAACTTGCCTTGCAGAGAACGAGAGAATGGAAATTATAAAATGTTTTGGCTAATAATTTCTTCTAGGAGGACTTTTGAAAAATTATATATTTCCATACTTATGTATTTGGCAAGAATTCTAAAAAATACTTATTGAAAGAGATTTTTTTATATTTCTGAAAGAGTTTTGTCAATTTTTTGAAACGACAATACTGTCTAAGGTTATAAACAAAAAATAATAAGTCTTAAAGCTAATAAATGCTCATGTCCAAAAAAAAAATAATGATAATAAGCTTTAAAGTTGACAAATGTTCATGTCCGACCCACAATCATGTAAAATAATAAATCTTATTATATTTTTAAATTAAAATGCATGTATTCTTACATATTTTTTCTTATTTTTAATACATTAAATTTTTATGAACATTAATTTTTTACTGAAGATAATGATTTCGTTTTTTCGGTAATGTTTGGTAATATGGTAATATTACAATTAAAAAAATATATAATTTCAAAACATTTCCGAAAAAAACTAAATCATTATTTTCAATAATGACAGTCTTATAATATACACTTCATTAAATCGAAAATTTTTTGAATATATGAAATTGGCTTTGCATATGGACTTTTTATATTTTGGAAGCCCCCAGGTATCGTATTTTTCGCACAATGGGTCTCACAGTTAGAATTTAAATTTTAAAGAAGTCGAAAATTTTTCGGTATCGGTAATTGATTTTAATATGGGCTTTTTATATTTTGGAAGGTTTTTTTGAGACCTTTCATTTGGTGGTCTGTCCGTCTGTTGTAATCACGCTACAGTCTAAACGAATTAAGATAGGAAGCTAAAATTTTGCACAGATCTCTCTATTGTCTACAGGCAGGTCAAGTTCGAAGATTGGGTATATCGGTCCACGATATCGTATAGCCCACATATAACGGTACCCCCGATATTCGGTATTTGGATGATTTTAGCCACATTTTTCAACGGAATTGTCTGAAAATCCACACAAGGAGTTCCTTGTGGGTACTTTATACCAGAGAATTATCTATATAGGTCCACGATATCGTATAGCCCCCATATAACGGTTCCCCCGATGATTTTATCCACATTTTTTAATGAAATTGTCTGAAATTCCACAAAAGGAGTCCCTTGTGGGCATTTTACCCCCTCAAAAAGAATTGTCTATATCGTATATCCCCCATATAACACTACCCCCCCCCCCCCCCCCCTTATTCGGAATTTTGATGATGTTAGCCACACTTTTCAATGGAATTGTCTTAAAATCCACACAAGTAGTTCCTTGTGGGTACTTCACCCCCTGAGAGAGAATTGTCTATACAGGTCCGGTCCACGATATCGTATATCCCCCATATAACGGTACCCCCCGATATTCGGTATTTTTATGATTTTACCCACATTTTTTATCGGAATTGTCTGAAATCAACACAAGGAGTTCCTTGTGCGTACTTTTTACCCTCGACAGAGAATTCTCTATATAGGTCCACGATATCGTATAGCCCCCATATAACGGAACCCCCGATGATTTTATCCACATTTTTTAATGAAATTGTCTGAAATTCCACAAAAGGAGTCCCTTGTGGGCATTTTACCCCCTCAAAAAGAATTGTCTATATCGTATATCCCCCATATAACTGTACCCCCCCCCCTATTTCGGAATTTTGATGATGTTAGCCACACTTTTCAATGGAATTGTGTTAAAATCCACACAAGTAGTTCCTTGTGGGTACTTCACCCCCTGAGAGAGAATTGTCTATACAGGTCCACGATATCGTATATCCCCCATATAACGGTACCCCCCGATATTCGGTATTTTTATGATTTTACCCACATTTTTTATCGGAATTGTCTGAAAATCAACACAAGGAGTTCCTTGTGCGTACTTTTTACCTCGACAGAGAATTCTCTATATAGGTCCACGATATCGTATAGCCCCCATATAACGGAACCCCCGATATTCGGTATTTTTATGTTTTTAGCCACGTTTTCCAATCGTATTGTCTGAACATCCACACACGGAGTTCTTTGTGAGCACTTTACCCCTGAAACGGAAATGTCTATATAGGTCCACAATATCGTATATCTCCCATATAACGGTACTCCCCTATATTCGGTATTTTGGTGATTTTACATTTACATTTTTCAACGGAATTGTCTGATAATCCACACAAGGAGTTCTTTGTGAGTACTTTACTCCCTGAAAGGGAGTTGTCTGTATAGGTCCACGATATCGTATATCCCCCATATAACGGTACCCTCTGATATTCGGTATTTTGATGATTTCAGCCACATTTTCAACGGAATTGTCTGAAATTCCACACAAGGGGTTCTTTGCCCCCCTGACATAGAGTCTCTATATAGGTTAACGATATCTTATAGCCCCCATATAACGGTACCCCGTTATTCTGTATTTTGATGATTTTAGCTATATATTCCAATGGTATTCTCTGAAAATCCACACAAGGATTTCTTTGTGAGCACTTTAACCCCTGAAAGGTATTTGTCTATATAGGTCCACAATATCGTATATCCCCCATATAACGGTACCCCCGATATTCGGGATTTTGATGATTTTAGCCACATTTTCCAATGGAATTTTCTGAAAATCCACACAAGGAGTTCCTTGTGAGTACTTTACCCCCAGACATAGATTTGTCTATATAGGTCCACAATAGCGTATATCCCCCCATATATTGGCACTTTCCGATATTAGGTATTTTAAAGATTTTAACAGAATTTTCAATGGATTTTATTTATTTTTTTAATATTTTCTAATTCGTTCCAAATGGTGGAGGGTATTCAAAGTTCGGCCCGGCCGAACTTACTGCTTTTTTACTTGTTCTTTTTCAAGTTGTAAAAATTTTAAAATAAATTAAAAAATTACAATTTGTCTTCACGCACATTTGGACGGCCTGGGAATTTATGGAGGATGATGGATGAAGGCACCGGTGTTTTCGTATTCTACTCTAACCCAGTCATTTAAAACTCATATAAGCTTAATTACAATTGCAGATTTTTTTCAGGCGGAGATTCTTGCAATCAAGAAGGCAGCCGAAGTGCCATTAAATGGAGATCTCTTGACTTGCTGCAGGGTATGTTAGGCCATCTGACCAGGAATATCTAGGAGAACAGGCTCCTTTCCATCATTTAGTCACAGCAATATCAGATATCTGACTTCAAGATGGGACAACACTGACCACTGCAGGCTATGAGAAGATGAATAAGAGGTAGAGATTTTGCAGATGTCCAATGTTATCAGAGAGACATATTTAGGATGTGGGAGACAGAAATTCTGATGTTCTTCTTAGATATAGATCGCATTATCATTTACAAGTTTGTAAAAGGCATTCCTTGGCTAGGCAGGCCACCTTCCTGACTATACCCCTCTCTATATACCTTTTTTTTTCCTCCCCAATTTTATATCTCTCCTATCCCCAAAATTTATATTTCCTCCTAGGATGAACACAACGGACCGAATGTCTTCGCGTGCTGTTTCGAATGAATGAACAAAAAATTGCAGTTGTCGTTAAGTGGTATCATCAGGTTTTGCTGGTATTTGAAGAAAAAACGTGCTTCTAAAGACAGTAATACTATGGGTGGGACAACCACTTCTTAAGAGGCGAGTAGTTAGCAAGTAACTACCCATCTTATTAAAAATTGCAGTGAGTCGATTTAACCGACCATAAAATGGAAGAAGCAACCAAATAACTTCTTAACAGAGCACGCATTTCAATAATAAAATGCAATTCTTTGCTAGTGTTGTTCTTTTGTAAGACGTATAAGTTAATATAGACGAAACTGAAGATGTTTGAGCAGCAAATCGGGCCAGATTTGGTCCATTCCGAGATCGAAGAAAACCCCGGACCTTGGCTCTGTTCGGTTTGTCAGTATGTCATCTACCACAGATCTGATTCGGTGCGATGTAATGGATGCAGAGAATGGGTGCACTATAGAAACTGTTCCGGATTAAGTCGGTTGCGAGACTACAGCGAATAGGATTAAGTTGCTGCAGCAACGTAGTGCCCAGCGAGTCTTCGTCGTTCTTTTCTGAGTCTTCGTCTTCGCAGTCTCCCGAACAGCAACCTACACTGCAGCATCTTACGCCACATGTTGCTGTTCCAACTTCGAATTGTGCATCTTTCTTGCAATTTAATTGCAACGGACTCCGAGGCAAAAGAAATGAGATAGTGGAATTTATGAATCAGAAGAATATTTTCATCGCTTCGGTGCAGGAAAACAAGCTCAATAAAAGATCCTAAGGATCTTAGGAAGGATCGCACCAGAAGTGGAGATGGGGGATGAGCATTTCTGTTACATTAGGCCTATCTCGTTTGAGCTAGCCTCTAGTGACCCATTAATATCTGTGAACAGCGCCATTTGCCATATAGTAGCCCACTGTAACTTCTCTTGGATTAGACCATCTTCCGATAGTCTTCTCCACATGCATGTCGACCGATTTCATAACCTTTGAACACCGCACCTTTCTTAACCATGGGAAAGCTCACTCCCCAGAATACAGAGAAAATCCGAAAAAACCGCGTAAAAATGTGATATTTCAACATTTTTATTTTGACCTTTGAAATGTACAATCGTAATGTTTTATTTTGAATGATTTTTTCCATTTTGATTTACTATTTTCTAATGTACATTTGTAATGTTTTTTTTATTTTTCATTTTTGAATTCTAATATGATGTGTAGTTATTTTGGGGAGTAGGACTAGTTAACAACTTAGATGAACACTCTTTCGTTTAATCATCTCTGTTGTTCAAGTGAAGGTTAGGTTTAGGTTAAGTTAGTTTTAAGGTAAAAAATGAGACATGCTCTTAAACAGTGTAGTGCCGGGAGCAAGCACGATATATACACTTAGTTTAGTAATCACTAATTAACAAATTTTAGTAAAGCCAGACGCTGAAAAAACTCTTTAGTCATTAAAACAAAACATTATAGTTTTAAGCATTTCTTTCTTCACTTCAAAATTATAAATTTTCGTGTTAAAAAAAATAACAAAGACTCGATAAATTTGAATGGAATTGAATTGGGGAGTATACTTCGAGAACTGAGTATGCGGGTAAGTGGAACTATACGAATAATATCATTTGATTAACTTTATTTAATTGGCTCGATTTCTTGAGAACTAAATTGCAGGCGGGTTACATGAAGTATAGTACCGAATTATGTGGTGGCGAAACGGAATAGATGATGTCGAAATAATTTAACGCGGTTTCACCAAAGTTAAAGGACAATTAATTTTTAAAATCGCTAAAAAATCACGAAAAAGAATGTTCATTGCAGAAATACTAAAATCGTGAAAAATCGAAAAAAAAGTCAGTGAATCGAATTTCATATTTGAAGTTCGAAATGGATACTACAGC
>NW_026712338.1:7562877-7567097 GCF_030504385.1 Musca domestica | reverse complement strand
GGACCTACTTCTTTCATGTGACAATAATCCGTCAATGAGAGCTCAAAATGCAAAAAAATTTGGGACTACAATCAATAAAGTACAAATATAAAGGGTGCAAAATAGTAAGAAAGGATTTCTATCCTTCCAAAAACTTCCCGAACATTTAAGATACCTTAAATCGCTTTTTCATGACCTGCATATGATATATGATATCGATCATAAATAACCATTGTATGATTTAAGCTATTTTTTGAGTCTTCGTCATTTTCTTTAATTTTGGCCCTTATTTGCATCTTTGTTCTAAGGGAGTAGAAATTCTCGGAGTAGGGCCATATTGGTCTGACCACTAAAAAATTGTATTTATGCTACCCTGGCGTAAGGAACCATCGTACAGATAATTGCCACATAGAAATTTATTCATGTAAAGTCCCCACTGGAGTATCCCAAGTCCACTTTCACATCTAATGTGGTGGCAGAAAAGAAAATTTTGTATTCTATTGAATTTTTGTAACACCCAAGAGAATATTGGTTGGGAACGTAGATATAGATGTACATCAAACGTACACAAAATTTCAACATATCTACAAATTTTAGAATTTCTCCATTGAATAGTACCCCCACAGTCCACCTTTGGCGGACTTATGAGAACTCTAATGCACATCTGAGGTGTTAATGGGTTTTAAAAAAGTAATAAACTTTGGCTATTCTTCAGCCCTCAATTATGAGGTGTACAAAATACAGTAAATTCCAAATTACTGCTCATTTGACTAAAAACTAAAAAATTCGCGACCAGTACATGAACACTTATAACCGTCATATCTTTGAATAATTATGCTTTGACAAATATGCATAATAGACTAAAACTACGGGCCGGAAACGCGGACAGGGTCAGCTAGTACACATATAAAAAGTCTACTTCGAATAAAATGAAAAAATATATTATGTGTTTGTTTTCTCTTTCGAGACGAACTTAATGATCAGGAATTTGCAGTGAAAAGGAAAGCCAGATAGACACTATCACAACTCACACTATGCGACGCGTTTCGCTGTGGTTAAGCGGCTCATCAGGCATATTTGTGTGGATGATGGCTTACAAGGGCCGTTCTCTGGAAAGTAGTATATATTTCGAACTTATTGCAAATTAGCATATGCGAATTATACACTAGAAACTCTCCAGGTTCGACTCAAGTTCTATTGGCAGATCTTTTTCACAGCAAAGTTTTGTTTTGTAGTGAGTGATGGATTTTTGTCCACAACAACTACCATTGCTTCCAATGCATACCTTGTTTTAGTGCTGCTTAGGAAGACGGGTAATGGCTCTGAACGTAGAGACGGCAACTTCTAGTTGGCTGCACACCGAGAGGTCCGCGGTTCAAATCCCACAGCCAGGCTCGGCTGAATTTTTGAGTTTTGCCTTGTTAAGGCGAGTCATATGTTTTATGTTTATGTGTTTGTTTTCTCTTTCGAGACGAGCTTAATGATCAGGAAGCCATCATCCCACCAAATATGCCTGATGAGCCGCTAAACCAACAGCGAAACGCGTCGCATAGTGGTGAGGTGTGATAGTGTCTATCTGGCTTTCCTTTTCACTGCAAATTCCTGATCATTAAGCTCGTCTCGAAAGAGAAAACAAACACATAAATCATAAAATATGATCATCGCCTTAACAAGGCAAAATCAAAAAATTCGGCCGAGCCTGGCTGAATGTTTGTCATAGCCCGAGTTAAGGTTTTAAAGAAAAAATATTGACCCACGCCTCTTTTACGCCCACTACTTCGATTAATCTAAAATACTTATTTTTCCAAATAAACAAGATATTGGTTTAAAAATTTTTACACGAGATACTGTGACCTTCCCTCCAACCTAAGTATTTGTTTGGGGGCTGAGGAACTGACCACGCATACTTTTTAATCTATCTATAAATCATATATATAAATGAAAGTTGTGTTAGTTACTACGCTTATAACTTAAGAACCGCTGAACTGATTTTAATGATCATACAAATTCGGAATTGTCTCCGAAAAGGATAATATCCAAAAAACATCACGTAAAAATGTGATATGTTAACATTTTCATTTTGACTTTTGAAATTGACAATAGTAAGTTTTATTTTGCATGAATTTTCCATTTTGACTTACTTTTTTCTAATGTACATTGTAGTGTTTTTTATATTTATTTTGAATTCGAATATTAACACCAATTTATTTAATTGACTTGATTTCTTGAGAATGAAATTGATGGCGGGTTACATGGAAGTGTAGTACCGAATTATGTGGTGGCGAAACGGAATAGATGATACCGAAATAATTTAATGCGGTAAACCAAAGTTAAAAGATAATTACTTTTTCAAAATCGTTAAAAAAAATCGCGCGAAAAAAGAGATCTCATTGCAACAATTCTCAAAACGGAAAAAAATCGAAAAAAAATTTCCAATGGAATTGAATTTAAAACAAAAGTACATTCTATTGACAAACTTTGTAAGGATCTTTAAACAGTTGCTGTAAAAAATCAGCGAACAAGTTGAAGATTTTTTCAATTTGTTATTATTCTTTTGTCATTTTTTTTTCAATTTGTATTATCATATTGAATCAGTGGATTTTTTGTGAACGAAATAAAGAATAATTTTCACTATATACAATTTTTCACCAAAAATGAAATAAGTGCGAAATACGATTGTAACTAACATCTACCTTTTAACTCCAGGGCCTACATCGTGCTTCAGCTGGAAGATGCGCAGACATTTAAACAAACAAAATGACCGAAAAAGACTAATGGGGCTCATTTCAAAGCGTGGACCTACTTCTTTCATGTGACAATAATCCGTCCAATGAGAGCTCAAAATGCAAAATTTTTTGGGACTACAATCAGTAAAGTACCAAATATAAAGGGTGCAAAATAGTAGAGCGAATGGGACTTTTAGTAAGAAAAGGATTTCTATCCTTCCAAAAATTCTTCCCGAACATTTAAGATACCTTAAATCGCTTTGCATGACCTGCACATATATATCTATGATATGATATCGTCTAAATAACCATTGTATGATTTAAGCTATTTTGGAGTCTTCGTCATTTTCTTCTATTTTTGGCCCTTATTTGGATCTTTGTTTCTAAGGGAGTAGAAAATTCTCGGAGTAGGGCCCATATTGGTCTTGACCACTAAAAAATTGTATTTATGCTACCCTGGCGTAAGGAACCATCGTACAGATAATTGCCACATAGAAATTTATTCATGTAAAGTCCCCACATTGGAGTATCCCAAGTCCACTTTCACATCTAATGTGTGGTCAGAAAAGAAATTTTGTATTCTATTGAATTTGTAACCCCCAAGAGAATATGGTTGGGAACGTAGATATAGATGTACATCCCAAATCAAATAAATTGTGAAAAACAAGATCAAATTATAAATATAAGAAAGTAGCACGGGACCGAAATTTGTTGAATCGTCATTGAATTATACTATGATGAAAAAATATGGACTTTATGGCGTCTCCAATTTACAATTTAAATGACAAATAAAATTAGTTCCCATCTTACGGTAATTGGAGTAAAATAGTAATTATATTTGATTATCCTGAAATCATCTGCCCTCAATTATGAGATGGATAAAATTATTTTTACTTATTTAAATCACGTGAATTTTTTTCAGTTTGACATGCTATGTTGTTTCTGCTATATTTCGATTGGCCTCTATTTGTCATCTTGGTTATAAGGGTGAAGAAAGTTTTCAATGTAGGTCGATGTTTCGCAGTAGTGCCCATATGAAGGTACTTCCTGATTTTACCTTATTTCAAAGGATTTGGCTAAAAATGTGTATTTGGGGGGGGTGAAAATCGTACACAAAATTCAACATATCTACAAATTTTAGAATTTTCTCCATGTAATAGTACCCCCACAAGTCCACCTTTTGGCGGACTTATGAGAACTCTAATGCACAATCTGAGGTGTTAATGGGTTTAAAAAAGTAATAAACTTGGCTATTCTTCAGGCCTCAATTATGAGGTGTACAAAATACAGTAAATTCCAAATTACTGCTCATTTGACTAAAAACTAAAAATTAATCGACCAGTACATGAACACTTATAACAGTCATATCTGAATAATTATGCTTTGACAAATATGCATAATAGACTAAAACTACGGGCCGACAACGCGGACAGGGTCAGCTAGTACATATATAAAAAATCAATTGTTGTTTGTTGGTAACGGAATCTGTTGAAAACGGTTTGACCGATATTTGCA
>NW_026712338.1:7497877-7557877 GCF_030504385.1 Musca domestica | reverse complement strand
CTTTTAGTCTTTAAAGCATAATAAATCACAGATCTGACTTATGTAGGCGGCACAATTTTGATTATAAGTAATGACTCCATTATAATTACTCCAATTTTGATCATAAGTAATGACTTGATTATGAATAATGACTCCATGACTAAATATAAATTAATATTCATGGCAAAAATTATAATTACCGTCGGTTTTAGATATTTTGAATAGCTTGATCTTATTTTTCAGATATAGGCTTTAATTTGAGTGTTAAATACCAATATGATAAAGAACATCTATAATAGCCCCATGTCAAAATTCAGATCAATTTTTGATATTGTAAAAAGCATTCAAATGAGCTATAATTTGAAATTTGTATTTCCAACGTTTAAAATCCCGTACTGCGTGGTATTCAGTTTTGTCCACCTCATACTTGAACGCAGAATGTTGTCAGAATAGCCAAAAAATTACTCTTTTGCTCCGATTACCGTAAGATGGACATTAATTATTTATCATTTAAATTGTGCGGTGGAGATCCAATAAAGTTACTTTATAATTTCGTATTTTTTCATGTTTCTGCCACAATTTACGTTATATAGACGTACATCCCAAATCTACGTTCCCAACCAATATTCTCTTGGGGGTTACAAATTCAATAGATTACAAAATTTTCTTTTCTGACCACACATTGGTTGGAAAAGTGGACTTGGGGGTATACTAATGTGGGGACTATACTTAAATAAATTCCTATGTGGATAATTATCTGTAAGAAGGTTTTCTCCCCCAGGGTTTTTTACACCAGGTAGCCTCAAGACTGAGATGGGCCCATTTCCGAAAAACAAAAATTTTATGAGAAGAGGTTTTCTTCCCTATAGAAACAAAGATGTCAAGTACGGGCCAAAAAATCGAAGAAGTGGCCAAGACCCCGAAATACCTTAAATCATTTGATGGTGATACCAAAACGTGATCATTATTCGCAAGGATGGTTTTTTTCTTAAATTATCAACATAAGGTTAAAATGTAGAATATACTTGAAATCGGGTTGTTCCGTTATCGGCGGTTATGACCCATATCATGACCTGTCAAAGCGATTAAAGGTATCTTGAATGTTTAGGAAGAATTTCTGGAAGGAATTCGCTCTACAATTTTGCGTCCTTTATATTCGGTATTTCACTGATTGTAGTCCCAATGTATTTTGCATTTTGAGTTCTTATTGGACGAATTATTGTTATATGAAAGAAGCAAGTACACTTTTTGAAATGGACCCCCAAACGTTTTTCGGTAATTTTCATCTTCCAGCTGAAGGTCCTGGAGTTGAAAGCTAGATGCCAATTTTATACATGAAAGATCGCCATTTAACATCGTATTGAGCACTCATTTCATTTTTTATATTATTCATTAACAATTGAAAACAATAAGAAATGTACACTCCAATATAGAAAAAAAAAAAGAATTGAAAAAAGAAAAAGAATCTTCAACTGGTTCGCTGATTTTTTACGGCAAATTTTAAGAGGTCCTTTGAAAAATGTTCGATTTTAGAATTTTCATATCTTATACTCTTCTGAAATAATATTATTAGTATTACCCAATGAATACATAAAATCTATAAATAACAGTTTTATACTACCCAAAAAAAAACCTACACATCATATTAGAATTCCAAAAAAAAAAACACTACAAATGTACATTCGAAAATAGTAAGTCAAAATGGAAAAATATGCAATATAAAACATTACTATTGTACATTTAAAAGTCAAAATGAAAATGTTCAAATTTCACATTTTTACGCGATTTTTTTGGATTTTATTCTTTTCTGCCAAGAGGCATATCCGAATTTGTCTTTCCGGTCTTTATGTTATAATCGTACTAAATAACACAACTTTCTTTTACATACAGAGAGATAGATTTAAAAGTAGGCGCGTTTCTCAGCCCCTAAATAAGTACTTAGGGTTGGACGTAAAGCCAACAGCATCTCGTGTAATAATTTTCAAACCGAAATCTTCGCTATTTTGGCAAATATAAGATTTTAGATAAATCGTAATAGTGTGCGTAAAAGGAGGCGTGATCAATATTTTTTTTTCTTTAAAAACCTAACTCGGGGTATGACGAACGTTTGTACAAAAAATTATACAAATCGGTCTAGCCGTTTTCAACTGATTCCGTTACCAACAAACATATATATATATATATACTAGCTGGCCCGGTCCGCGTTGCCGGCCCGTAGTTTTAGTCTATTATGCATATTTGTCAAAGCCTAATTATTCAAAGATATGACTGTTATAAGTGTTCATGTACTGGTCGATTAATTTTTAGTTTTTAGTCAAATGAGCAGTAATTTGGAATTTACTGTATTTTGTACACCTCATAATTGAGGGCTGAATGATTTAAGAATAGCCAAAGTTAATTACTTTTTTAAACCCATTAACACCTCAGATTGTGCATTAGAGTTCTCATAAGTCCGCCAAAAGGTGGACTTGTGGGGGTACTATTACATGGAGAAAATTCTAAAATTTGTAGATATGTTGAAATTTTTGTGTACGATTTTCACCCCCCCAAATACACATTTTTAGCCAAATCCTTTGAAATAAGGTAAATCAGGAAGTACCTTCCTATGGGCACTACTGCGAAACATCGACCTACATTGAAAACTTTCTTCACCCCTTATAATCCAAGATGACAAATAGAGGCCAAATCGAAAATATAGCAGAACAACATAGCATGTCAAACTGAAAAAAATTCACGTGATTTAAATAAGTAAAAATAATTTTATCCATCTCATTATTGAGGGCAGACTGATTTCAGGATAATCAAATATAATTACTATTTTACTCCAATTACCGTAAGATGAGAACTAATTTTATTTGTCATTTAAATTGTAAATTGGAGACGCCATAAAGTCCATATTTTTCATCATAGTATAATTCAATGACGATTCAACAAATATTCGGTCCCGTGCTACTTTCTTATATTTATAATTTGTTCTTGTTTTTCACAATTTATTTGATTTGGGATGTACATCTATATCTACGTTCCCAACCAATATTCTCTTGGGGGTTACAAATTCAATAGAATACAAAATTTTCTTTTCTGACCACACATTAGATGTGAAAGTGGACTTGGGATACTCCAATGTGGGGACTTTACATGAATAAATTTCTATGTGGCAATTATCTGTACGATGGTTCCTTACGCCAGGGTAGCATAAATACAATTTTTTAGTGGTCAAGATCAATATGGGCCCTACTCCGAGAATTTTCTACTCCCTTAGAAACAAAGATATTTGGCCAAAAATAGAAGAAAATGACGAAGACTTCAAAAATAGCTTAAATCATACAATGGTTATTTATGATCGATATCATATATCATATTGCAGGTCATGCAAAAGCGATTTAAGGTATCTTAAGTGTTCGGGAAGAATTTTTGGAAGGATAGAAATCCTTAAAAGTCCCATTCGCTCTACTATTTTGCACCCTTTATATTTGGTAGTTTACTGATTGTAGTCCCAAAAATTTTTGCATTTTGAGCTCTCATTGGACGGATTATTGTCACATGAAAGAAGTAGGTCCACGCTTTGAAATGAGCCCCATTAGTCTTTTTCGGTCATTTTTGTTTGTTTAAATGTCTGCGCATCTTCCAGCTGAAGCACGATGTAGGCCCTGGAGTTAAAAGGTAGATGTTAGTTACAATCGTATTTCGCACTTATTTCATTTTTTGGTGAAAAATTGTATATAGTGAAAAATTATTCTTTATTTCGTTCACAAAAAATCCACTGAATTCAATATGATAATACAAATTGAAAAAAAAAAAATGACAAAAGAATAATAACAAATTGAAAAAATCTTCAACTTGTTCGCTGATTTTTTACAGCAACTGTTTAAAGATCCTTACAAAGTTTGTCAATAGAATGTACTTTTATTTTAAAATTCAATTCCATTGGACATTTTTTTCGATATTTTCCCGTTTTGAGAATTTTTGTAATGAGATCTCTTTTTTCGTAATTTTTTTTTAGCGATTTTAAAAAGGTTATTATCTTCTAACTTTGGTGTGACCGCGTTAAATTATTTCGATATCATCTATTCCGTTTCGCCACCACATAATTCGGTACTACACTTCCATGTAACCCGTCATCAATTTCAGTTCTCAAGAAATCAAGTCTATTAAATAAATTGATATTAATATTCGAATTCAAAAATAAAATATAAAAAACACTACAAATGTACATTAGAAAAAAGTAAGTCAAAATGGAAAAAAATCATGCAAAATAAAACATTACTATTGTACATTTCAAAAGTCAAAATGAAAATGTTAATATATCACATTTTTACGTGATTTTTTTTGTATATTATCCTTTTCGGATAGGAGACAATTCCGAATTTGTATGAATCATTAAAATCAGTTCAGCGGTTCTTAAGTTATAAGCGTAGTAACTAACACAACTTTCATTTATATATATAGATGTATAGATAGATTAAAAAGTATGCGTGGTCAGTTCCTCAGCCCCCAAACAAATACTTAAGGTTGGAGGGAAGGTCAACAGTATCTCGTGCAATAATTTTTAAACCAATATCTTGTTTATTTGGCAAATATAAGGATTTTAGGTAAATCGAAATAGTGGGCGTAAAAGGAGGCGTGGTCAATATTTTTTTCTTTAAAAACCTAACTCGGGGTATGACAAACGTTTGTACAAAAAATTATGCAAATCGGTCCAGCCGTTTTCAACTGATTCCGTTACCAACAAACAACAACAATTGATTGATATATATATATATATATATATATATATATATATATATATATATATATATATATATATATATATATATATATATATATATATATATATATATATATATATATATATATATATATATATATATTGACCACGCCTCCTTTTACGACCACTATTTCCATTTATCTAAAATCCTTATTTTTCCCAAATAAACAAGATATTGGTTTAAATTTTTTTACACGAGATACTGTTGACCTTCCCTCCAACCCTAAGTATTTGTTTGGGGGCTGAGGAACTGACCACGCATACTTTTAATCTATCTATAAATCTATATATATAAATGAAAGTTGTGTTAGTTACTACGCTTATAACTTAAGAACCGCTAAACTGATTTTAATGATTCATACAAATTCGGAATTGTCTCCGAAAAGGATAATATCCAAAAAAATCACGTAAAAATGTGATATGTTAACATTTTCATTTTGACTTTTGAAATTGACAATAGTAATGTTTTATTTTGCATGATTTTTTTCCATTTTGACTTACTTTTTTCTAATGTACATTTGTAGTGTTTTTTATATTTTATTTTTGAATTCGAATATCATAATATCAATTTATTTAATTGACTTGATTTCTTGAGAACTGAAATTGATGGCGGGTTACATGGAAGTGTAGTACCGAATTATGTGGTGGCGAAACGGAATAGATGATACCGAAATAATTTAATGCGGTCACACCAAAGTTAAAAGATAATTACTTTTTCAAAATCGTTAAAAAAAAATCACGAAAAAAGAGATCTCATTGCAACAATTCTCAAAACGGAAAAAAATCGGGAAAAATTTTCAATGGAATTGAATTTTAAAACAAAAGTACATTCTATTGACAAACTTTGTAAGGATCTTTAAACAGTTGCTGTAAAAAATCAGCGAACAAGTTGAAGATTTTTTCAATTTGTTATTCTTTTTTGTCATTTTTTTTCTATTTGTAATATAATATTGAATTCAGTGGATTTATTGTGAACAAAATAAAGAATTATTTTTCACTATATACAATTTTTCACAAAAAAAAAAAAAAAAAAAAAAATGAAATAAGTGCGAAATACGATGGTAACTGACATCTACCTTTCAACTCCAGGGCCTACATCGTGCTTCAGCTGGAAGATGCGCAGACATTTAAACAAATAAAAATGACCGAAAAAGACTGATGGGGCTTATTTCAAAGCGTGGCCCTACTTCTTTCATGTGACAATAATCCGTCCAATGAGAGCTCAAAATGCAAAAATTTTTGGGAGTACAATCAGTAAAATACCAAATATAAAGGGTGCAAAATAGTAGAACGAATGGGACTTTTAGTAAGAAAAGGATTTCTATTCTTCCAAAAATTCATCCTGAACATTTAAGATACCTTAAATCGCTTTTGCAGGTCATGATATCGATCATAAATAACCATCGTATGATTTAAGCCATTTTTGGAGTCTTCGCCACTTTCTTCTATTTTTGGCCCTTATTTGGCATCTTTGTTTCTAAGGGGGTAGAGAACCTCTTCGCATAAGATTTTCGGAGTAGGGCCCATATTGGTCTTGACCACTAAAAAATTGTATTTATGCTACCCTGGGGTAAAGAACCATCGTACAGATAATTGCCACATATAAATTTATTCATGTAAAGTCCCCACATTGGAGTATCCCCAAGTCCACTTTCACGTCTAATATGTGGTCAGAAAAGAAAAATTTGTATTCTATTGAATTTGTAACCCCCAAAAGAATATTGGTTGGGAACGTAGATTAGGGATATACATCTATATGAAATAAATTGTGAAAATATGAACAAATTACATATATAAGAAAGTAGCACGGGACCGAATCTTTGTTGAATTTGTTGAATGAATGAATGAATTATACTATGATGAAAAATATAGACTTTATGGGGTCTCCAATTTACAATTTAAATGACAAATAAAATTAGTTCCCATATTACGGTAATGGGTGTAAAATAGTAATTACATGTGACTATTCTGAAATCAGTCTGACCTCAATTATGAGGTGGATAAAACTATTTTCACTTATTTAAATAAGTGTTATGTTATAACTGTTCACGTACTTATTACTTTAATTTTTATATATATTGTAAGTTGGAGATCTATATATATATATATATATATATATATATATATATATATATATATATATATATATATATATATATATATATATACTAGCTGGCCCGGTCCGCGTTGCCGGCCCGTAGTTTTAGTCTATTATGCATATTTGTCAAAGCCTAATTATTCAAAGATATGACTGTTATAAGTGTTCATGTACTGGTCGATTAATTTTTAGTTTTTAGTCAAATGAGCAGTAATTTGGAATTTACTGTATTTTGTACACCTCATAATTGAGGGCTGAATGATTTAAGAATAGCCAAAGTTAATTACTTTTTTAAACCCATTAACACCTCAGATTGTGCATTAGAGTTCTCATAAGTCCGCCAAAAGGTGGACTTGTGGGGGTACTATTACATGGAGAAAATTCTAAAATTTGTAGATATGTTGAAATTTTGTGTACGATTTTCACCCACCCCCCCCCCCCCCCCCCCCAACTACACATTTTTAGCCAAATCCTTTGAAATAAGGTAAAATCTGGAAGTACCTTCCTATGGGCACTACTGCGAAACATCGACCTACATTGAAAACTTTCTTCACCCCTTATAATCCAAGATGACAAATAGAGGCCAAATCGAAAATATAGCAGAACAACATAGCATGTCAAACTGAAAAAAATTCACGTGATTTAAATAAGTAAAAATAATTTTATCCATCTCATAATTGAGGGCAGACTGATTTCAGGATAATCAAATATAATTACTATTTTACTCCAATTACCGTAAGATGAGAACTAATTTTATTTGTCATTTAAATTGTAAATTGGAGACGCCATAAAGTCCATATTTTTCATCATAGTATAATTCAATGACGATTCAACAAATATTCGGTCCCGTGCTACTTTCTTATATTTATAATTTGTTCTTGTTTTTCACAATTTATTTGATTTGGGATGTACATCTATATCTACGTTCCCAACCAATATTCTCTTGGGGGTTACAAATTCAATAGAATACAAAATTTTCTTTTCTCCAATGCTACTCCAATGTGGGACTTTACATGAATAAATTTCTATGTGGCAATTATCTGTACGATGGTTCCTTACGCCGGGGTACCATAAATACAATTTTTTAGTGGTCAAGATCAATATGGGCCCTACTCCGAGAATTTTCTACTCCCTTAGAAACAAAGATATTTGGCCAAAAATAGAAGAAAATGACGAAGACTTCAAAAATAGCTTAAATCATACAATGGTTATTTATGATCGATATCATATATCATATTGCAGGTCATGCAAAAGCGATTTAAGGTATCTTAAGTGTTCGGGAAGAATTTTTGGAAGGATAGAAATCCTTTTCTTACTAAAAGTCCCATTCGCTCTACTATTTTGCACCCTTTATATTTGGTAGTTTACTGATTGTAGTCCCAAAAATTTTTGCATTTTGAGCTCTCATTGGACGGATTATTGTCACATGAAAGAAGTAGGTCCACGCTTTGAAATGAGCCCCATTAGTCTTTTTCGGTCATTTTTGTTTGTTTAAATGTCTGCGCATCTTCCAGCTAAAGCACGATGTAGGCCCTGGAGTTAAAAGGTAGATGTTAGTTACAATCGTATTTCGCACTTATTTCATTTTTTGGTGAAAAATAGTATAGTGAAAAATTATTCTTTATTTCGTTCACAAAAAATCCACTGAATTCAATATGATAATACAAATTGAAAAAAAAAAAAAAATGACAAAAGAATAATAACAAATTGAAAAACTTGTTCGCTGATTTTTTACAGCAACTGTTTAAAGATCCTTACAAAGTTTGTCAATAGTTTGTTTTTAGCGATTTTAAAAAGGTTATTATCTTCTAACTTTGGTGTGACAGCGTTAAATTATTTCGATATCATCTATTCCGCCACCACATAATTCGGTACTACACTTCCATGTAACCCGTCATCAATTTCAGTTCTCAAGAAATCAAGTCAATTAAATAAATTGATATTATGATATTCGAATTCAAAAATAAAATATAAAAAACACTACAAATGTACATTAGAAAAAAGTAAGTCAAAATGGAAAAAAATCATGCAAAATAAAACATTACTATTGTACATTTCAAAAGTCAAAATGAAAATGTTAATATATCACATTTTTACGTGATTTTTTTTTGTATATTATCCTTTTTGGATAGGAGACAATTCCGAATTTGTATGAATCATTAAAATCAGTTCAGCGGTTCTTAAGTTATAAGCGTAGTAACTAACACAACTTTCATTTATATATATAGATATATATATATATATATATATATATATATACTGGTGTAAACTGGTGTAAACAGATATTGCTTGTACTATCATATGTACTTGTAGTGTGTTCCCATAATCAATAAATTATTGATGTTAAAGTTTTTTAAGATATTACCATCATTGTTTATGATACTAAAAAAAGGGAAACGTAGGTATTTTATGAAAATGTTTTTAGTGATTACATATTTGTTTAGTTAAATTTAATTGAAGCAAAAAAGGCGATTTTTAATAATAATAATGGAAGTATTTAGATGTTTTCGAAATTTGATCACGATTTCTCTCATATGATTTAAAAGATTTTTATGTACGAGAACACACCTAACCACAAAAGTGTAACACAAAATGGTGTTTGACTCTCAGGAACATAAAAAGTATAATAACAATTTTTATTTGACACTTTGAACATTTATTACTTTGTGGTACAAATTCTATAAGAAAATCGAACTTATAAAAATCTGAAATCAAAATATATATTTACTATTTATTTCGGAAAAATTTTATCAAAAGTAAAAGTTCTACTATTTTTTGGATGTATACGAATAGTTAGTGGTATGTATTGGGCTAATATGAAATGTCCATACAACTTTGTACGAGAAATAGCGTGGCGGCAATATGCATTTTTCAAAGAATATATTTTTATGCATTGTCCTATAGTTATTTTTTAAGAGGTTTATTTCGCCTCATATTTCTCATTTATTTCAAAATAATATATTTTTCATTTTATTCGAAGTAGACTTTTTATATGTGTATTTTTCAAAACATGGCTGCTTTTGCTTATTTTTAAATAGGAAAAGATTTGCTGTTATATTTGTATATTTGGACTATTTCTCTTGCATTACGTGTGTAAAATAGTATCCAATCTCATAATTATTAATTTCCAACTTATTGATATTAAGGCTGTATTCTCTTTGTTTAAATAAAATATAACTATCTGTTTTTAGTGTAAAAATGTTCCTCGACACAATAGAACCATTCCCAGAGTCCTAAGTCCATTAGTTTCCGAGATATTTGCGATCGTTTGAAGTTGAAGGGCACTAGTCAATTTTCAGGAAAATTTCCAACTTCTTGAAATTAAGGCTGTATTCTCTGTGTTTAAATAAAATACAACTAATATTGAAGCTGCTTTTAGTGTAAAAAATGTTCCTCGACACAATGGAACCATTCCCAAAGTCCTAAGTCTATTAGTTTCCGAGATATTTGCGATCGTTTGCAGTTGAAGGGCACATAATTATTAATTCCAACTGAATTTACGGCGTTACTCGTGAAATTTCACACGAACATGGATTATTACTAAAATCTATTAATATTTCAATTTTCAAAAGATCTTTGAACCTTGCTTTGGTTGATAAATTCTTTGAGATCAATTTAAAACGCAAAATTCATGAAAAATAATGAATGTTATATTTATTTCATTGAAAAAATATCACTTCGAAAAAGACGGCATTGATCAGCCTTATTTTTACATACATTTTCTTCAAATTTATCCTCTTCAAACTACAAACAAAACTTTGCTGTGAAAAAGATCTGCCAATAGAACGTGAGTCGAACCTGGAGAGTTTCTAGTGAATAATTCACATATGCTGATTTGCAATAAGTTCGAAATATATACTACTTTCCAGAGAACGGCCCTTGTAAGCCATCATCCACACCAAATATGCCTGATGAGCCGCTTAACCAACGGCGAAACGCGTCGCATAGTGGTGAGTGTGTGATAGTATCTATCTGGCTTTCCTTTTCACTGCAAATTTCAGATCATTAAGCTCGTCTCGAAAGAGAAAACAAACACATACAATGCATGCCGTTTAAAGAATAGATCTTTTGTTTTACTTTTTGAATAGTATTCGTAGGTTTGAAATGGCATACCCTCCTTAGAGACGATTTATATCAGTCAATTCTCTTTACATTTTTTATGCTATTCGTAGATAAAAATGTTGAGGTTACTGGGAGTGAAGTAGAGCCCCGGACATTTTACACCATTTGACGGCATTGCAGTTTTTTAATATGTAAAATGTTCAATATGAAAGCACTTGCAACAAATGATTTTTGTAAAATTCCATTTTATATTTTTCACTCAAGGCAAATTTTTAAAAGGTTTATTTTCAAACAACAATGTAAATTTATAAAACAACATTTTTGTCATAGTCAATAAATTTTCAATGGAATTAATTAAATAACATGGACTTTCAAAAAAAGTTTCTAAGGCATATAAAGAACATATTGCTGATCTGTTTTAGTTTTTTTTCTGTGTTAATTAAATGATACGATAACATCTGAACATGTTACATAGGGTGTCTGAAAGAGATCGGATTGAATAGCAATTTCATTGCCTATGAATATATTCACAACATATTGTATATTGTCGCCATTTCAAATCATTTAAAAACAATAGCACACTACACCATTCATCAGAAGATAGTACAATTAAATCAATGCATTGCATTGCTTGTCAACACTTGATGTCATCTAACATTCACAACCAATATAGCGAGTCATACGAATTATCGTACTAACATAAATGGGTTTATAGTGGAAAATTTATTTCAAGTTTATTATTTACTTTTTCCAACAGAAAACACAAAAGTATGTTATAAAATTGTGGCGAAGTCAGATTACATTAAGCAAAAATATTTGCCGCACTTATCAGTTTTTTTATATTTCGACCTCCATTATTTGCACTGCATTAGAATGTGAACGAACAGTAAACAAATCAATTTTATTTCTTGACATGTAACGGCTCTAAAAACGACTTTAGTTCATATTGTCGAATTAATTCATGTCAAAAGCAATGAAAGAACGAAAGCATAAAAATGAATCATTTCATTTCGAACTCTGGTGTCTGCCGATTGGAGGGGTTCAAATGTGGAATATTTTTAGGCTTTTCCATTCATATATTGTTAATTACCAATTCGAATTAGGTCTACTTTTAAATATTAAAATATTTTAATTACTTTTTTAAACCCATTAGCACCTCAGATTGTGCATTAGAATCCTCATAAGTCCTTTATATGTTCACTACTCCAAAACATCGACCTACCTTGAAAACTTTCTTCTACCTCTTATAATCCAAGATGACAAATAGAGGCCAAATCAAAAAAAATAGCATGTCAAACTGAAAAAAATTTCCCGTGATTTAAATAAGTAAAAATAGTTTTATCCACGTCATAATTGAGGGCAGAACGATTTCAGAATAGTCAAATATAATTACTAATTGGAGACCCCATAAAGTTCATATTTTTCATTATAGTACATCCCAAATCTACGTTCCCAACCAATATTCTCTTGGGGGTTACAAAAAAAATTTCTTTTGTGACCACACAATAATGTGGGGACTTTATTTAAATAAATTCCTATGTGGCAATTATCTGTATGATGGTTCCCTACCCCAGGTGGTCAAGACCAATATGGGCCCTACTCTGAAAACCTCAAATTATATATATATATATATATATATATATATATATATATATATATATATATATATATATATATATATATATATATATATATAAAGTTCATATTTTTTATCATAGTATAATTCAATAGCGACTAAACAAATGTTCTGTACGGTGTTTCTTTCCAATATTCGTATTTTTATTTTTATATAATTTGGCATATTGGAGCTTATTTCTTATGGGCGTACATCCCAATTCTACGTTCTATTCTGTTGATGGTTATAAATTCAATGGAATACAAAATTGCATTTTCTGACTACACATTAGTTTGGAAAGTGGACTTGGGTGTACACTTATTGTGGGGACTATACTTTAATAAATGCCTATGTGGACAATTACCTGTAAGATGGTTGACTACCCCAGCATATCCTAAATACAAACAATACAGGTTTTCTACACCCTACGAAACAAAGATGACAAATAAGAGCAAGAAAAAATGAAAGAAGGTGGCCAAGATCCCGAAAATAGTTTAATCATACGATGGTTATACCAAAATGTGATCAGTTTTTGCAGGGATGGTTTCTTCTCAAATTACCAACATTTGCCGAGATTAGTATGAAAAATATATAATAAAAATGTAAAATATACTTAAAATCGGGTTGTACCCTTATATGAGGGTTATGACCCATATAATGGCCTACAAAAGTGGTGTAAGTTATCTTGAACTTTAAGTAAGCATTTCTGGAAGGATATAAATCTCTTTCTTATCAAATTTCAAATTCAATCTACTATTTTGCAATATATATAAATATATATATATACAAATGAACTCAATTTTTTTTCTAGTTCTTCAATTGAAGCGCCAAGGATTCTTCCAATGTTCCCAGCGTATTACATTTTCAACAGTTTACTCATTATGTTGCTTGCCCTTCACATTGTTTGGACGTACATGATACTTAAGATTGTAATAGATTCTTTACAAAAGGGATTGGTGAGCATTTTCATTTAAGAACACATTGCAGTCTCATTGATTATTCATTTCCTTTACAGATGTCTGGTGATATAAGATCGAGCGACAGCGAAATTTCTGAAAGTTCGGAAAGCCAAAAATCGCTCAATAATGGTGACGTTAAACCTGTAGATAAAATACAAAAGAGAGCTCTAACCAAAACAGAATAACCAAATAAGCAAAATTATTTCCTCCGTTTGTATTTCTTTTGTATGTTATGTACAAACTATGTATGTTGTAGAATATTTAAAAAGGTTTTTAATGTCAAGAAACCACGTATAAGTAAATTTATTTTGTACTATAATATTGGAATAATAAATGTTTATTTTATTGTTGCTTATAATTTAAAAATTGTAGTAAGTTATCACTAATGTATGTGTTTGTTTGTGAGATGGGCAAGGGAGGAAAAGAAAAACAAAATAGGAAATAAAACAAGTAGTATTAATTTCTTTTCTCAGTAAGTCTGCTGATTTATTGAATTGCTTTGTAAGTTTACTTCAACAATAAGGTTACCTCTTTTCAAATATGGTGTGTTTGTGACAGTGCCCGTGATGGGTATTGCTTCAAAGACTAATGACAAGTGAACGCAGAGGTTCTAGGTGATCGCAGAGGATCCCATGTCTGTCTACTAATACAACTACAACTACTTCCAATGAGAGCATTTGTAACAAGGTGATGTTACCGACAACAACCAATGCCCAGCGACGATCCGCTCACTACGGTCTACGTCAGGGGAGTTGTAGAGGAGATGCATGTGCGCCAATCAGCATCCGTGATTGATCGAGCAAGGGAAAAACTTATACATTGCCGCCCACCTTGATATACATGCATGTGTATCAACTAAATAAAGCTCAAAGGAATTATGTTATATATAAATATGTACAATAAGATTTACAAGGACGTAAGTTCAGTTTATATGACCAAATTTCATTTTATTAAATTCAATTCGTTTTTTTTTTAAACTAATAACAGTTAATTACATGTTGGTTGACGGGGCCCGAAATTACCCATCCAAACGAGGTATATTTCGCAAACAACAGACTTAATTATGTAACCCGACTAACTTGACGACGGGTTGCCTAACAATACCCTGAGCAGTTCGGACGTCTACAACGCGAACGTTACCGTAATTACCGGGATGTGTCTCGACTACACGTCCTAGTTTCCAAGAAGTAGGTGGAAGTTTTTCATGCCTAATGACTACTAAATCATTGATTGCAACATTTCTCTCCGGATATTTCCATTTATAACGCTTATTCAAGTTAGTTAGCCAGAAATAAAGCCGTCCATAGATCAGACGCCGCCTCTAAATGCACAGCTTTGGTCGTGAAACAAACAAAGACACAAACGTATCTTTTAGTGATACGACAAGCACGACCTGTAAATGACTTAATATCAAAAGGCCCAGCAAAGTCTATCCCAGTTGTAGTGAAAGGTCTATTTATCGAAGTTTCTTCGGGAGGAAGTGCAGCAATAATCTGCGGACACGATCGATTTTTCTCTAGCCGGCAAACCTTGCAACGATTAATGACTGTACGGAATAAAGAAAGAAGGGAGCTAGAGGAAGGTAAAGGCCGTTTATCCAAAAGATCCTTATACTCATCTGCACAATGACACTTCTGTGCTAATACGGCTAAATGATTCTTAACCATTCTAATTTCTTCAGAGGTTGGGATTTTACTTGTGAAACAATTTGCAGGCCGATTGTGGGGATGAGTTTTATGAATGAAACGGTACATATATGCCAAAACTCGCAACGCTCTATCAAGTGATGAGAATCGCTCCAAAATATCTTCATATTTTGTAAATATACAATTGTGGAATCGGTCCAACTGTAAATCTTGTTAATTGGAATGTCCAAGTCACTCAAAATTGGCTTTAGGAGTTCCGACGCTAGTACAGCGCCACATAATTCCAAGCGAGGTAGTGAAATCGATTTAATAGGGGCTGCTCTTGTCTTAGAGGCTAACAAATGAACACTAATATCCCCTAGAGAATTTTTTGTTCGCATATAAATTACCCCCGCTTTCTCCGAAGCATCAGAGAACACATGTAGTTCTGCCAAGGTGTTTGGTTCATAACGAACCCAACGCGGAATTGTAATCGAGTTAACATGAGGGTAATTGTCAACAAAAGTGAGCCAAGAATTCTTTGTAGCAAGAAGAAGCGGATCGTCCCATCCGATGCTATCTAACCACACCTTCTGCATAATAATTTTTGCTACCACTAAAACGGAAGCTAACCAACCTACGGGATCAAACAACTTAGCTATGTGTGAAAGAACTTCCCGCTTCGAATAATTAGATTTTTCAGGGATGGGATTTACACAGAAAAAGAACGAGTCCAAACTGGCATTCCATCGAATACCCAATGGTTTGGAACTACTTGCCTCTATAAAGGAAAGAACCTGAGCGTCAACTAAATGGTCAATGGGCAAACTAGCAAGAACAGATTTGTCGTTTGCAGTCCACTTTCTCAACTCAAATTTAGCTGTGGACAAAGAAGCAATGAGCTGGTCCCGAGCAAGAATAGCGGTGTCTAGGTCATGAGCGCCAGCAAGGACGTCATCAACATACATACTTTTTCGAAGGATATTTGAAACCAAAGGATATTCAGACTCACAATAATCAGCAAGTTGGAGCAAAGTACGAATTGCTAAATAAGGGGCACAATTTACTCCAAAAGTGACAGTTTGCAGTTCGTAATCTGAAATGGGGTCATTGGGGGATTCCCGAAACAAATTCTTTGAAGAGATGTATGTTGTGGGTGAACGCGAATTTGACGATACATTTGCGTGATGTCACAATTAAACACGAACCGAAATAAGCGCCATCTCAATATTAACAAGACTAAGTCTGCTTGGAGAGATGGTCCCACGTGAAGGATGTCGTTTAGACTTATACCAGTAGAAGTTTTATTTGATGCATAAAAAACTACGCGTAAATTGAAGGTCTGTTTTTCTAGATTGACAAATTGAAAAAAAAAAAAATGACAAAAGAATAATAACAAATTGAAAAACTTGTTCGCTGATTTTTTACAGCAACTGTTTAAAGATCCTTACAAAGTTTGTCAATAGTTTGTTTTTAGCGATTTTAAAAAGGTTATTATCTTCTAACTTTGGTGTGACAGCGTTAAATTATTTCGATATCATCTATTCCGCCACCACATAATTCGGTACTACACTTCCATGTAACCCGTCATCAATTTCAGTTCTCAAGAAATCAAGTCAATTAAATAAATTGATATTATGATATTCGAATTCAAAAATAAAATATAAAAAACACTACAAATGTACATTAGAAAAAAGTAAGTCAAAATGGAAAAAAATCATGCAAAATAAAACATTACTATTGTACATTTCAAAAGTCAAAATGAAAATGTTAATATATCACATTTTTACGTGATTTTTTTTTGTATATTATAATTTTTGGATAGGAGACAATTCCGAATTTGTATGAATCATTAAAATCAGTTCAGCGGTTCTTAAGTTATAAGCGTAGTAACTAACACAACTTTCATTATATATATAGATATATATATATATATATATATATATATATATATATATATATATATATATATATATATATATATATATATATATATATTGCTACTCCTTCAAATAGATTTAGTGTAAGTTGGTAAAGAGAGACAGATAGTTACTAATTTGTTACCCATAATTCACACGAACTGGTGTAAACAGATATTGCTTGTACTACCATATGTACTTGTAGTGTGTTCCCATAATCAATAAATTATTGATGTTAAAGTTTTTTAAGATATTACCATCATTGTTTATGATACTAAAAAGGGAAACGTAGGTATTTTATGAAAATGTTTTTAGTGATTACATATTTGTTTAGTTAAATTTAATTGAAGCAAAAAAGGCGATTTTTAATAATAATAATGGAAGTATTTAGATGTTTTCGAAATTTGATCACGATTTCTCTCATATGATTTAAAAGATTTTTATGTACGAGAACACACCTAACCACAAAAGTGTAACAAAAAATGGTGTTTGACTCTCAGGAACATAAAAAGTATAATAACAATTTTTATTTGACACTTTGAACATTTATTACTTTGTGGTACAAATTCTATAAGAAAATCGAACTTATAAAAATCTGAAATCAAAATATATATTTACTATTTATTTCGGAAAAATTTTATCAAAAGTAAAAGTTCTACTATTTTTTGGATGTATACGAATAGTTAGTGGTATGTATTGGGCTAATATGAAATGTCCATACAACTTTGTACGAGAAATAGCGTGGCGGCAATATGCATTTTTCAAAGAATATATTTTTATGCATTGTCCTATAGTTATTTTTTAAGAGGTTTATTTCGCCTCATATTTCTCATTTATTTCAAAATAATATATTTTTCATTTTATTCGAAGTAGACTTTTTATATGTGTATTTTTCAAAACATGGCTGCTTTTGCTTATTTTTAAATAGGAAAAGATTTGCTGTTATATTTGTATATTTGGACTATTTCTCTTGCATTACGTGTGTAAAATAGTATCCAATCTCATAATTATTAATTTCCAACTTATTGATATTAAGGCTGTATTCTCTTTGTTTAAATAAAATATAACTATCTGTTTTTAGTGTAAAAATGTTCCTCGACACAATAGAACCATTCCCAGAGTCCTAAGTCCATTAGTTTCCGAGATATTTGCGATCGTTTGAAGTTGAAGGGCACTAGTCAATTTTCAGGAAAATTTCCAACTTCTTGAAATTAAGGCTGTATTCTCTGTGTTTAAATAAAATACAACTAATATTGAAGCTGCTTTTAGTGTAAAAAATGTTCCTCGACACAATGGAACCATTCCCAAAGTCCTAAGTCTATTAGTTTCCGAGATATTTGCGATCGTTTGCAGTTGAAGGGCACATAATTATTAATTCCAACTGAATTTACGGCGTTACTCGTGAAATTTCACACGAACATGGATTATTACTAAAATCTATTAATATTTCAATTTTCAAAAGATCTTTGAACCTTGCTTTGGTTGATAAATTCTTTGAGATCAATTTAAAACGCAAAATTCATGAAAAATAATGAATGTTATATTTATTTCATTGAAAAAATATCACTTCGAAAAAGACGGCATTGATCAGCCTTATTTTTACATACATTTTCTTCAAATTTATCCTCTTCAAACTACAAACAAAACTTTGCTGTGAAAAAGATCTGCCAATAGAACGTGAGTCGAACCTGGAGAGTTTCTAGTGAATAATTCACATATGCTGATTTGCAATAAGTTCGAAATATATACTACTTTCCAGAGAACGGCCCTTGTAAGCCATCATCCACACCAAATATGCCTGATGAGCCGCTTAACCAACGGCGAAACGCGTCGCATAGTGGTGAGTGTGTGATAGTATCTATCTGGCTTTCCTTTTCACTGCAAATTTCAGATCATTAAGCTCGTCTCGAAAGAGAAAACAAACACATACAATGCATGCCGTTTAAAGAATAGATCTTTTGTTTTACTTTTTGAATAGTATTCGTAGGTTTGAAATGGCATACCCTCCTTAGAGACGATTTATATCAGTCAATTCTCTTTACATTTTTTATGCTATTCGTAGATAAAAATGTTGAGGTTACTGGGAGTGAAGTAGAGCCCCGGACATTTTACACCATTTGACGGCATTGCAGTTTTTTAATATGTAAAATGTTCAATATGAAAGCACTTGCAACAAATGATTTTTGTAAAATTCCATTTTATATTTTTCACTCAAGGCAAATTTTTAAAAGGTTTATTTTCAAACAACAATGTAAATTTATAAAACAACATTTTTGTCATAGTCAATAAATTTTCAATGGAATTAATTAAATAACATGGACTTTCAAAAAAAGTTTCTAAGGCATATAAAGAACATATTGCTGATCTGTTTTAGTTTTTTTTTCTGTGTTAATTAAATGATACGATAACATCTGAACATGTTACATAGGGTGTCTGAAAGAGATCGGATTGAATAGCAATTTCATTGCCTATGAATATATTCACAACATATTGTATATTGTCGCCATTTCAAATCATTTAAAAACAATAGCACACTACACCATTCATCAGAAGATAGTACAATTAAATCAATGCATTGCATTGCTTGTCAACACTTGATGTCATCTAACATTCACAACCAATATAGCGAGTCATACGAATTATCGTACTAACATAAATGGGTTTATAGTGGAAAATTTTATTTCAAGTTTATTATTTACTTTTTCCAACAGAAAACACAAAAGTATGTTATAAAATTGTGGCGAAGTCAGATTACATTAAGCAAAAATATTTGCCGCACTTATCAGTTTTTTTATATTTCGACCTCCATTATTTGCACTGCATTAGAATGTGAACGAACAGTAAACAAATCAATTTTATTTCTTGACATGTAACGGCTCTAAAAACGACTTTAGTTCATATTGTCGAATTAATTCATGTCAAAAGCAATGAAAGAACGAAAGCATAAAAATGAATCATTTCATTTCGAACTCTGGTGTCTGCCGATTGGAGGGGTTCAAATGTGGAATATTTTTAGGCTTTTCCATTCATATATTGTTAATTACCAATTCGAATTAGGTCTACTTTTTAAATATTAAAATATTTTAATTACTTTTTTAAACCCATTAGCACCTCAGATTGTGCATTAGAATCCTCATAAGTCCTTTATATGTTCACTACTCCAAAACATCGACCTACCTTGAAAACTTTCTTCTACCTCTTATAATCCAAGATGACAAATAGAGGCCAAATCAAAAAAAATAGCATGTCAAACTGAAAAAAATTTCCCGTGATTTAAATAAGTAAAAATAGTTTTATCCACGTCATAATTGAGGGCAGAACGATTTCAGAATAGTCAAATATAATTACTAATTGGAGACCCCATAAAGTTCATATTTTTCATTATAGTACATCCCAAATCTACGTTCCCAACCAATATTCTCTTGGGGGTTACAAAAAAAATTTCTTTTGTGACCACACAATAATGTGGGGACTTTATTTAAATAAATTCCTATGTGGCAATTATCTGTATGATGGTTCCCTACCCCAGGTGGTCAAGACCAATATGGGCCCTACTCTGAAAACCTCAAATTATATATATATATATATATATATATATATATATATATATATATATATATATATATAAAGTTCATATTTTTTATCATAGTATAATTCAATAGCGACTAAACAAATGTTCTGTACGGTGTTTCTTTCCAATATTCGTATTTTTATTTTTATATAATTTGGCATATTGGAGCTTATTTCTTATGGGCGTACATCCCAATTCTACGTTCTATTCTGTTGATGGTTATAAATTCAATGGAATACAAAATTGCATTTTCTGACTACACATTAGTTTGGAAAGTGGACTTGGGTGTACACTTATTGTGGGGACTATACTTTAATAAATGCCTATGTGGACAATTACCTGTAAGATGGTTGACTACCCCAGCATATCCTAAATACAAACAATACAGGTTTTCTACACCCTACGAAACAAAGATGACAAATAAGAGCAAGAAAAAATGAAAGAAGGTGGCCAAGATCCCGAAAATAGTTTAATCATACGATGGTTATACCAAAATGTGATCAGTTTTTGCAGGGATGGTTTCTTCTCAAATTACCAACATTTGCCGAGATTAGTATGAAAAATATATAATAAAAATGTAAAATATACTTAAAATCGGGTTGTACCCTTATATGAGGGTTATGACCCATATAATGGCCTACAAAAGTGGTGTAAGTTATCTTGAACTTTAAGTAAGCATTTCTGGAAGGATATAAATCTCTTTCTTATCAAATTTCAAATTCAATCTACTATTTTGCAATATATATAAATATATATATATACAAATGAACTCAATTTTTTTTCTAGTTCTTCAATTGAAGCGCCAAGGATTCTTCCAATGTTCCCAGCGTATTACATTTTCAACAGTTTACTCATTATGTTGCTTGCCCTTCACATTGTTTGGACGTACATGATACTTAAGATTGTAATAGATTCTTTACAAAAGGGATTGGTGAGCATTTTCATTTAAGAACACATTGCAGTCTCATTGATTATTCATTTCCTTTACAGATGTCTGGTGATATAAGATCGAGCGACAGCGAAATTTCTGAAAGTTCGGAAAGCCAAAAATCGCTCAATAATGGTGACGTTAAACCTGTAGATAAAATACAAAAGAGAGCTCTAACCAAAACAGAATAACCAAATAAGCAAAATTATTTCCTCCGTTTGTATTTCTTTTGTATGTTATGTACAAACTATGTATGTTGTAGAATATTTAAAAAGGTTTTTAATGTCAAGAAACCACGTATAAGTAAATTTATTTTGTACTATAATATTGGAATAATAAATGTTTATTTTATTGTTGCTTATAATTTAAAAATTGTAGTAAGTTATCACTAATGTATGTGTTTGTTTGTGAGATGGGCAAGGGAGGAAAAGAAAAACAAAATAGGAAATAAAACAAGTAGTATTAATTTCTTTTCTCAGTAAGTCTGCTGATTTATTGAATTGCTTTGTAAGTTTACTTCAACAATAAGGTTACCTCTTTTCAAATATGGTGTGTTTGTGACAGTGCCCGTGATGGGTATTGCTTCAAAGACTAATGACAAGTGAACGCAGAGGTTCTAGGTGATCGCAGAGGATCCCATGTCTGTCTACTAATACAACTACAACTACTTCCAATGAGAGCATTTGTAACAAGGTGATGTTACCGACAACAACCAATGCCCAGCGACGATCCGCTCACTACGGTCTACGTCAGGGGAGTTGTAGAGGAGATGCATGTGCGCCAATCAGCATCCGTGATTGATCGAGCAAGGGAAAAACTTATACATTGCCGCCCACCTTGATATACATGCATGTGTATCAACTAAATAAAGCTCAAAGGAATTATGTTATATATAAATATGTACAATAAGATTTACAAGGACGTAAGTTCAGTTTATATGACCAAATTTCATTTTATTAAATTCAATTCGTTTTTTTTTTAAACTAATAACAGTTAATTACATGTTGGTTGACGGGGCCCGAAATTACCCATCCAAACGAGGTATATTTCGCAAACAACAGACTTAATTATGTAACCCGACTAACTTGACGACGGGTTGCCTAACAATACCCTGAGCAGTTCGGACGTCTACAACGCGAACGTTACCGTAATTACCGGGATGTGTCTCGACTACACGTCCTAGTTTCCAAGAAGTAGGTGGAAGTTTTTCATGCCTAATGACTACTAAATCATTGATTGCAACATTTCTCTCCGGATATTTCCATTTATAACGCTTATTCAAGTTAGTTAGCCAGAAATAAAGCCGTCCATAGATCAGACGCCGCCTCTAAATGCACAGCTTTGGTCGTGAAACAAACAAAGACACAAACGTATCTTTTAGTGATACGACAAGCACGACCTGTAAATGACTTAATATCAAAAGGCCCAGCAAAGTCTATCCCAGTTGTAGTGAAAGGTCTATTTATCGAAGTTTCTTCGGGAGGAAGTGCAGCAATAATCTGCGGACACGATCGATTTTTCTCTAGCCGGCAAACCTTGCAACGATTAATGACTGTACGGAATAAAGAAAGAAGGGAGCTAGAGGAAGGTAAAGGCCGTTTATCCAAAAGATCCTTATACTCATCTGCACAATGACACTTCTGTGCTAATACGGCTAAATGATTCTTAACCATTCTAATTTCTTCAGAGGTTGGGATTTTACTTGTGAAACAATTTGCAGGCCGATTGTGGGGATGAGTTTTATGAATGAAACGGTACATATATGCCAAAACTCGCAACGCTCTATCAAGTGATGAGAATCGCTCCAAAATATCTTCATATTTTGTAAATATACAATTGTGGAATCGGTCCAACTGTAAATCTTGTTAATTGGAATGTCCAAGTCACTCAAAATTGGCTTTAGGAGTTCCGACGCTAGTACAGCGCCACATAATTCCAAGCGAGGTAGTGAAATCGATTTAATAGGGGCTGCTCTTGTCTTAGAGGCTAACAAATGAACACTAATATCCCCTAGAGAATTTTTTGTTCGCATATAAATTACCCCCGCTTTCTCCGAAGCATCAGAGAACACATGTAGTTCTGCCAAGGTGTTTGGTTCATAACGAACCCAACGCGGAATTGTAATCGAGTTAACATGAGGGTAATTGTCAACAAAAGTGAGCCAAGAATTCTTTGTAGCAAGAAGAAGCGGATCGTCCCATCCGATGCTATCTAACCACACCTTCTGCATAATAATTTTTGCTACCACTAAAACGGAAGCTAACCAACCTACGGGATCAAACAACTTAGCTATGTGTGAAAGAACTTCCCGCTTCGAATAATTAGATTTTTCAGGGATGGGATTTACACAGAAAAAGAACGAGTCCAAACTGGCATTCCATCGAATACCCAATGGTTTGGAACTACTTGCCTCTATAAAGGAAAGAACCTGAGCGTCAACTAAATGGTCAATGGGCAAACTAGCAAGAACAGATTTGTCGTTTGCAGTCCACTTTCTCAACTCAAATTTAGCTGTGGACAAAGAAGCAATGAGCTGGTCCCGAGCAAGAATAGCGGTGTCTAGGTCATGAGCGCCAGCAAGGACGTCATCAACATACATACTTTTTCGAAGGATATTTGAAACCAAAGGATATTCAGACTCACAATAATCAGCAAGTTGGAGCAAAGTACGAATTGCTAAATAAGGGGCACAATTTACTCCAAAAGTGACAGTTTGCAGTTCGTAATCTGAAATGGGGTCATTGGGGGATTCCCGAAACAAAATTCTTTGAAGAGATGTATGTTGTGGGTGAACGCGAATTTGACGATACATTTGCGTGATGTCACAATTAAACACGAACCGAAATAAGCGCCATCTCAATATTAACAAGACTAAGTCTGCTTGGAGAGATGGTCCCACGTGAAGGATGTCGTTTAGACTTATACCAGTAGAAGTTTTATTTGATGCATAAAAAACTACGCGTAAATTGAAGGTCTGTTTTTCTAGATTGACAACTGGGGGATGGGGAGAAACAGAGCACATGTGACCTAAGTCAAGATACTCGCGAACAAGTTCAAGTTCAATATGATAATACAAATTGAAAAAAAAAAAAAATGACAAAAGAATAATAACAAATTGAAAAACTTGTTCGCTGATTTTTTACAGCAACTGTTTAAAGATCCTTACAAAGTTTGTCAATAGTTTGTTTTTAGCGATTTTAAAAAGGTTATTATCTTCTAACTTTGGTGTGACAGCGTTAAATTATTTCGATATCATCTATTCCGCCACCACATAATTCGGTACTACACTTCCATGTAACCCGTCATCAATTTCAGTTCTCAAGAAATCAAGTCAATTAAATAAATTGATATTATGATATTCGAATTCAAAAATAAAATATAAAAAACACTACAAATGTACATTAGAAAAAAGTAAGTCAAAATGGAAAAAAAATCATGCAAAATAAAACATTACTATTGTACATTTCAAAAGTCAAAATGAAAATGTTAATATATCACATTTTTACGTGATTTTTTTTTGTATATTATAATTTTTGGATAGGAGACAATTCCGAATTTGTATGAATCATTAAAATCAGTTCAGCGGTTCTTAAGTTATAAGCGTAGTAACTAACACAACTTTCATTTATATATATAGATATATATATATATATATATATATATATATATATATATATATATATATATATATATATATATATATTGCTACTCCTTCAAATAGATTTAGTGTAAGTTGGTAAAGAGAGACAGATAGTTACTAATTTGTTACCCATAATTCACACGAACTGGTGTAAACAGATATTGCTTGTACTACCATATGTACTTGTAGTGTGTTCCCATAATCAATAAATTATTGATGTTAAAGTTTTTTAAGATATTACCATCATTGTTTATGATACTAAAAAAGGGAAACGTAGGTATTTTATGAAAATGTTTTTAGTGATTACATATTTGTTTAGTTAAATTTAATTGAAGCAAAAAAGGCGATTTTTAATAATAATAATGGAAGTATTTAGATGTTTTCGAAATTTGATCACGATTTCTCTCATATGATTTAAAAGATTTTTATGTACGAGAACACACCTAACCACAAAAGTGTAACAAAAAATGGTGTTTGACTCTCAGGAACATAAAAAGTATAATAACAATTTTTATTTGACACTTTGAACATTTATTACTTTGTGGTACAAATTCTATAAGAAAATCGAACTTATAAAAATCTGAAATCAAAATATATATTTACTATTTATTTCGGAAAAATTTTATCAAAAGTAAAAGTTCTACTATTTTTTGGATGTATACGAATAGTTAGTGGTATGTATTGGGCTAATATGAAATGTCCATACAACTTTGTACGAGAAATAGCGTGGCGGCAATATGCATTTTTCAAAGAATATATTTTTATGCATTGTCCTATAGTTATTTTTTAAGAGGTTTATTTCGCCTCATATTTCTCATTTATTTCAAAATAATATATTTTTCATTTTATTCGAAGTAGACTTTTTATATGTGTATTTTTCAAAACATGGCTGCTTTTGCTTATTTTTAAATAGGAAAAGATTTGCTGTTATATTTGTATATTTGGACTATTTCTCTTGCATTACGTGTGTAAAATAGTATCCAATCTCATAATTATTAATTTCCAACTTATTGATATTAAGGCTGTATTCTCTTTGTTTAAATAAAATACAACTAATATTAGATCTGTTTTTAGTGTAAAAATGTTCCTCGACACAATAGAACCATTCCCAGAGTCCTAAGTCCATTAGTTTCCGAGATAGTTGCGATCGTTTGAAGTTGAAGGGCACTAGTCAATTTTCAGGAAAATTTCCAACTTCTTGAAATTAAGGCTGTATTCTCTGTGTTTAAATAAAATACAACTAATATTGAAGCTGCTTTTAGTGTAAAAAATGTTCCTCGACACAATGGAACCATTCCCAAAGTCCTAAGTCTATTAGTTTCCGAGATATTTGCGATCGTTTGCAGTTGAAGGGCACATAATTATTAATTCCAACTGAATTTACGGCGTTACTCGTGAAATTTCACACGAACATGGATTATTACTAAAATCTATTAATATTTCAATTTTCAAAAGATCTTTGAACCTTGCTTTGGTTGATAAATTCTTTGAGATCAATTTAAAACGCAAAATTCATGAAAAATAATGAATGTTATATTTATTTCATTGAAAAAATATCACTTCGAAAAAGACGGCATTGATCAGCCTTATTTTTACATACATTTTCTTCAAATTTATCCTCTTCAAACTACAAACAAAACTTTGCTGTGAAAAAGATCTGCCAATAGAACGTGAGTCGAACCTGGAGAGTTTCTAGTGAATAATTCACATATGCTGATTTGCAATAAGTTCGAAATATATACTACTTTCCAGAGAACGGCCCTTGTAAGCCATCATCCACACCAAATATGCCTGATGAGCCGCTTAACCAACGGCGAAACGCGTCGCATAGTGGTGAGTGTGTGATAGTATCTATCTGGCTTTCCTTTTCACTGCAAATTTCAGATCATTAAGCTCGTCTCGAAAGAGAAAACAAACACATACAATGCATGCCGTTTAAAGAATAGATCTTTTGTTTTACTTTTTGAATAGTATTCGTAGGTTTGAAATGGCATACCCTCCTTAGAGACGATTTATATCAGTCAATTCTCTTTACATTTTTTATGCTATTCGTAGATAAAAATGTTGAGGTTACTGGGAGTGAAGTAGAGCCCCGGACATTTTACACCATTTGACGGCATTGCAGTTTTTTAATATGTAAAATGTTCAATATGAAAGCACTTGCAACAAATGATTTTTGTAAAATTCCATTTTATATTTTTCACTCAAGGCAAATTTTTAAAAGGTTTATTTTCAAACAACAATGTAAATTTATAAAACAACATTTTTGTCATAGTCAATAAATTTTCAATGGAATTAATTAAATAACATGGACTTTCAAAAAAAGTTTCTAAGGCATATAAAGAACATATTGCTGATCTGTTTTAGTTTTTTTTCTGTGTTAATTAAATGATACGATAACATCTGAAAATGTTACATAGGGTGTCTGAAAGAGATCGGATTGAATAGCAATTTCATTGCCTATGAATATATTCACAACATATTGTATATTGTCGCCATTTCAAATCATTTAAAAACAATAGCACACTACACCATTCATCAGAAGATAGTACAATTAAATCAATGCATTGCATTGCTTGTCAACACTTGATGTCATCTAACATTCACAACCAATATAGCGAGTCATACGAATTATCGTACTAACATAAATGGGTTTATAGTGGAAAATTTTATTTCAAGTTTATTATTTACTTTTTCCAACAGAAAACACAAAAGTATGTTATAAAATTGTGGCGAAGTCAGATTACATTAAGCAAAAATATTTGCCGCACTTATCAGTTTTTTATATTTCGACCTCCATTATTTGCACTGCATTAGAATGTGAACGAACAGTAAACAAATCAATTTTATTTCTTGACATGTAACGGCTCTAAAAACGACTTTAGTTCATATTGTCGAATTAATTCATGTCAAAAGCAATGAAAGAACGAAAGCATAAAAATGAATCATTTCATTTCGAACTCTGGTGTCTGCCGATTGGAGGGGTTCAAATGTGGAATATTTTTAGGCTTTTCCATTCATATATTGTTAATTACCAATTCGAATTAGGTCTACTTTTTAAATATTAAAATATTTTAATTACTTTTTTAAACCCATTAGCACCTCAGATTGTGCATTAGAATCCTCATAAGTCCTTTATATGTTCACTACTCCAAAACATCGACCTACCTTGAAAACTTTCTTCTACCTCTTATAATCCAAGATGACAAATAGAGGCCAAATCAAAAAAAATAGCATGTCAAACTGAAAAAAATTTCCCGTGATTTAAATAAGTAAAAATAGTTTTATCCACGTCATAATTGAGGGCAGAACGATTTCAGAATAGTCAAATATAATTACTAATTGGAGACCCCATAAAGTTCATATTTTTCATTATAGTACATCCCAAATCTACGTTCCCAACCAATATTCTCTTGGGGGTTACAAAAAAAATTTCTTTTGTGACCACACAATAATGTGGGGACTTTATTTAAATAAATTCCTATGTGGCAATTATCTGTATGATGGTTCCCTACCCCAGGTGGTCAAGACCAATATGGGCCCTACTCTGAAAACCTCAAATTATATATATATATATATATATATATATATATATATATATATATATATATATATATATATATATATATATAAAGTTCATATTTTTTATCATAGTATAATTCAATAGCGACTAAACAAATGTTCTGTACGGTGTTTCTTTCCAATATTCGTATTTTTATTTTTATATAATTTGGCATATTGGAGCTTATTTCTTATGGGCGTACATCCCAATTCTACGTTCTATTCTGTTGATGGTTATAAATTCAATGGAATACAAAATTGCATTTTCTGACTACACATTAGTTTGGAAAGTGGACTTGGGTGTACACTTATTGTGGGGACTATACTTTAATAAATGCCTATGTGGACAATTACCTGTAAGATGGTTGACTACCCCAGCATATCCTAAATACAAACAATACAGGTTTTCTACACCCTACGAAACAAAGATGACAAATAAGAGCAAGAAAAAATGAAAGAAGGTGGCCAAGATCCCGAAAATAGTTTAATCATACGATGGTTATACCAAAATGTGATCAGTTTTTGCAGGGATGGTTTCTTCTCAAATTACCAACATTTGCCGAGATTAGTATGAAAAATATATAATAAAAATGTAAAATATACTTAAAATCGGGTTGTACCCTTATATGAGGGTTATGACCCATATAATGGCCTACAAAAGTGGTGTAAGTTATCTTGAACTTTAAGTAAGCATTTCTGGAAGGATATAAATCTCTTTCTTATCAAATTTCAAATTCAATCTACTATTTTGCAATATATATAAATATATATATATACAAATGAACTCAATTTTTTTTCTAGTTCTTCAATTGAAGCGCCAAGGATTCTTCCAATGTTCCCAGCGTATTACATTTTCAACAGTTTACTCATTATGTTGCTTGCCCTTCACATTGTTTGGACGTACATGATACTTAAGATTGTAATAGATTCTTTACAAAAGGGATTGGTGAGCATTTTCATTTAAGAACACATTGCAGTCTCATTGATTATTCATTTCCTTTACAGATGTCTGGTGATATAAGATCGAGCGACAGCGAAATTTCTGAAAGTTCGGAAAGCCAAAAATCGCTCAATAATGGTGACGTTAAACCTGTAGATAAAATACAAAAGAGAGCTCTAACCAAAACAGAATAACCAAATAAGCAAAATTATTTCCTCCGTTTGTATTTCTTTTGTATGTTATGTACAAACTATGTATGTTGTAGAATATTTAAAAAGGTTTTTAATGTCAAGAAACCACGTATAAGTAAATTTATTTTGTACTATAATATTGGAATAATAAATGTTTATTTTATTGTTGCTTATAATTTAAAAATTGTAGTAAGTTATCACTAATGTATGTGTTTGTTTGTGAGATGGGCAAGGGAGGAAAAGAAAAACAAAATAGGAAATAAAACAAGTAGTATTAATTTCTTTTCTCAGTAAGTCTGCTGATTTATTGAATTGCTTTGTAAGTTTACTTCAACAATAAGGTTACCTCTTTTCAAATATGGTGTGTTTGTGACAGTGCCCGTGATGGGTATTGCTTCAAAGACTAATGACAAGTGAACGCAGAGGTTCTAGGTGATCGCAGAGGATCCCATGTCTGTCTACTAATACAACTACAACTACTTCCAATGAGAGCATTTGTAACAAGGTGATGTTACCGACAACAACCAATGCCCAGCGACGATCCGCTCACTACGGTCTACGTCAGGGGAGTTGTAGAGGAGATGCATGTGCGCCAATCAGCATCCGTGATTGATCGAGCAAGGGAAAAACTTATACATTGCCGCCCACCTTGATATACATGCATGTGTATCAACTAAATAAAGCTCAAAGGAATTATGTTATATATAAATATGTACAATAAGATTTACAAGGACGTAAGTTCAGTTTATATGACCAAATTTCATTTTATTAAATTCAATTTTTTTTTTAAACTAATAACAGTTAATTACATGTTGGTTGACGGGGCCCGAAATTACCCATCCAAACGAGGTATATTTCGCAAACAACAGACTTAATTATGTAACCCGACTAACTTGACGACGGGTTGCCTAACAATACCCTGAGCAGTTCGGACGTCTACAACGCGAACGTTACCGTAATTACCGGGATGTGTCTCGACTACACGTCCTAGTTTCCAAGAAGTAGGTGGAAGTTTTTCATGCCTAATGACTACTAAATCATTGATTGCAACATTTCTCTCCGGATATTTCCATTTGTAACGCTTATTCAAGTTAGTTAGCCAGAAATAAAGCCGTCCATAGATCAGACGCCGCCTCTAAATGCACAGCTTTGGTCGTGAAACAAACAAAGACACAAACGTATCTTTTAGTGATACGACAAGCACGACCTGTAAATGACTTAATATCAAAAGGCCCAGCAAAGTCTATCCCAGTTGTAGTGAAAGGTCTATTTATCGAAGTTTCTTCGGGAGGAAGTGCAGCAATAATCTGCGGACACGATCGATTTTTCTCTAGCCGGCAAACCTTGCAACGATTAATGACTGTACGGAATAAAGAAAGAAGGGAGCTAGAGGAAGGTAAAGGCCGTTTATCCAAAAGATCCTTATACTCATCTGCACAATGACACTTCTGTGCTAATACGGCTAAATGATTCTTAACCATTCTAATTTCTTCAGAGGTTGGGATTTTACTTGTGAAACAATTTGCAGGCCGATTGTGGGGATGAGTTTTATGAATGAAACGGTACATATATGCCAAAACTCGCAACGCTCTATCAAGTGATGAGAATCGCTCCAAAATATCTTCATATTTTGTAAATATACAATTGTGGAATCGGTCCAACTGTAAATCTTGTTAATTGGAATGTCCAAGTCACTCAAAATTGGCTTTAGGAGTTCCGACGCTAGTACAGCGCCACATAATTCCAAGCGAGGTAGTGAAATCGATTTAATAGGGGCTGCTCTTGTCTTAGAGGCTAACAAATGAACACTAATATCCCCTAGAGAATTTTTTGTTCGCATATAAATTACCCCCGCTTTCTCCGAAGCATCAGAGAACACATGTAGTTCTGCCAAGGTGTTTGGTTCATAACGAACCCAACGCGGAATTGTAATCGAGTTAACATGAGGGTAATTGTCAACAAAAGTGAGCCAAGAATTCTTTGTAGCAAGAAGAAGCGGATCGTCCCATCCGATGCTATCTAACCACACCTTCTGCATAATAATTTTTGCTACCACTAAAACGGAAGCTAACCAACCTACGGGATCAAACAACTTAGCTATGTGTGAAAGAACTTCCCGCTTCGAATAATTAGATTTTTCAGGGATGGGATTTACACAGAAAAAGAACGAGTCCAAACTGGCATTCCATCGAATACCCAATGGTTTGGAACTACTTGCCTCTATAAAGGAAAGAACCTGAGCGTCAACTAAATGGTCAATGGGCAAACTAGCAAGAACAGATTTGTCGTTTGCAGTCCACTTTCTCAACTCAAATTTAGCTGTGGACAAAGAAGCAATGAGCTGGTCCCGAGCAAGAATAGCGGTGTCTAGGTCATGAGCGCCAGCAAGGACGTCATCAACATACATACTTTTTCGAAGGATATTTGAAACCAAAGGATATTCAGACTCACAATAATCAGCAAGTTGGAGCAAAGTACGAATTGCTAAATAAGGGGCACAATTTACTCCAAAAGTGACAGTTTGCAGTTCGTAATCTGAAATGGGGTCATTGGGGGATTCCCGAAACAAAATTCTTTGAAGAGATGTATGTTGTGGGTGAACGCGAATTTGACGATACATTTGCGTGATGTCACAATTAAACACGAACCGAAATAAGCGCCATCTCAATATTAACAAGACTAAGTCTGCTTGGAGAGATGGTCCCACGTGAAGGATGTCGTTTAGACTTATACCAGTAGAAGTTTTATTTGATGCATAAAAAACTACGCGTAAATTGAAGGTCTGTTTTTCTAGATTGACAACTGGGGGATGGGGAGAAACAGAGCACATGTGACCTAAGTCAAGATACTCGCGAACAACTGCATAATACATTTCTTTGAGAGAAGGATTGCGTAAAAGCGATTTTCGTTCCTAAAAAATTGACTTAGAACATTTTGACGCGAATCACCAATTTTCAGGCTGTGAGGAAATTCAGTACGGATGGGAAGTGTGACAACGTAAAGACCCTCTGAATTTCTCGTAGTTGTGGACCGATAATTATCCTCGCAGAACTTGTCTGATGGCGAAAGTAATGGCGTTTAGGGACCTCCTCAAGTTCCCAAAACCGCAGAATGGTTTCCTCACTGTAGCTCAAAGTGGTCGTAAAGACCTGCAAGGTTGAGGAGGGAATTGGACCCGATAGGATGCAACCAAAAGGGTATTTTGCGCCAATAGAGAGCCTAATATATTTTGTTGTACCCCCGGCAACAATATTTGCGGAACATATCTACGGAACGACAGTCAAAAATGTTTGGATCTGCCAACCGGAGATTTGGCAGAGAACGAACTAAAGTAGGGTCAACCGAAAACGATGGAAGGTTGCTAGAAATCTTGGGGAGCACAAAAGCATCCGTTTTCAACAAAACTGAAGCACTTAAGCGAGAGTTTATACAAATCCGACAGTTTTTCCGGGAGGTAGCGGAGGACGAACCATTTACACCAGAAATGGTTGCAAGAGTGGACATAGACAAATGAAAATAAAGACAACGAAAAGTTAGTTTTGTCTTTTTATCCAGGTGGCTCTCATCATGTTTTGCATAGTCAACATGCTGATTTACGCGTTCAAGCCACTCGACTTCGAAAACACATTTTATCGTTTTTCAAGAATTTCACTGGAATATTCCCATATTTTTCGATGTGATCACGTACTTTTCACATTTCTTTTATTATGAAATAATTTTCAACTGACAAATATCCTACAGTTTTTGTTATTTTTTAACATTTTTGAATTGAGTGACTTCAAGATTCCCACTTAAACCCCTGAAACGACATTGACGACATCTGCTGATCCGATTTTTTTCGAAGATGAACGGTGAGAGCATTTCGTTGTCTATATTTTCATTTGTCTATGGAGTGAATCGAGACGATAACTTCAATCTATTTTGAAGGTTCTCAGTTATAAAACTAGCCTCCGACGCCGGGTCAATGAGGGCTCGAACAGGATAAGAATTTCCTTCGTGAACAATATTAACAATGGCGGTACCGAGAAGGACTCGAGAGTTATGCGATGTGTGAAACACTTGACGGATTTGCACCAGTGTTTGTAGGCACCGATCGATTAGGTTTATGCATAAGGGTATGATGATTTTCATGACATACATAGCAACTATGTGCACTGGGACAATTACTAACCGAAAGATAAGTTACGAAAATATTGATATTTTTCTCGCAAAGGAGCACAATGATATGTACATATAATATGCCGAATGTAGGGTGACAAAAAATTGTGTGGGTAAGCAACTGCCTCGCTTCGAACTAACCAACGACGACGAACCAACAGTGAGAGTTGGTAGAATAAATAAGTTGTTGTTATAGTTGTTGGTTAGGTTTGCAATGTGGGTGATTTTATTCTCGTTGAGAGTAATACCGAATTGATGAGATGTAAAAGAGATCACTCGACAAATGTGTGGGGAATATTGCAATAACCGAACACGAAATTATGCACACTACAGCGGCAGATTATTTTATAAACAGAAATATATTTCTTTTTGATAAATTCGAATTATTAAACACAAATTAACCGGGAAATTTGATTATTTCGCAATAAAATGGAAAATAATGCGAATAAATCTCGATTTAAAGGAATCTTTAATAGATTCTTTAGCAAAATAAAATTGTTGTGGACTGTAAATTTAAGGATACCGCGACTAAGGGTAAAACAAAGGCGACCAGTACCGCGAAGCAAACAGAAACTAACACTTTTTTACTTGTTTTTCAAAAATTAAAGCACTCTAAGCTCACAAAAACAAAATTCACTGAACTTACGTACCTTTTTTGATGTTGATGATGATGAATAGGATGATGTTGATGCCGTGGTGCGATTAATGAAAGGGGATGTGTGTTTTGCAGATGATTTCTTTGTAAAAAGAGAACAAGAAACAGCAATTAATAGCCAGGCAAACTTCTCAACTTGGCGAATCCGGCTCGATGCGGATGATATTATTTTTACAATAAGGTTACCTCTTTTCAAATATGGTGTGTTGGCGACAGTGGCCGTGGTGGGTATTGCTTCAAAGACTAATGACAAGTGAACGCAGAGGTTCTAGGTGATCGCAGAGGATCCCATGTCTGTCTACTAATACAACTAAAACTACTTCCAATGAGAGCATGTGTAACAAGGTGAGGTTACCGACAACCAATGCCCAGCGACGATCCGCTCACTACGGTCTCCGCCAGGGGAGTTGTAGAGGAGATGCCTGTGGGCCAAATGCATCCGTGATTGATCGAGCAAGGGAAGTTGAGGGACAAAATATCTAACTTATACAGTATGCGTTTTAGAGAGTTGTTTAATTGAATGAATAAAAAATAGCCCAAAATACGAGGACTTATATTCATATTGCCAAAATACAACTATATATTTAAAAATAAAAGGTCTTTTTGCATTTGGCACTTATTCCAGTTTGCATTGTGTCACCTGATGGAAAACAATCTGGAACTTAATAATGCGCCGACTCATCTGGTCTACATATTTGTTGACTACTGGTTCCATTGCGGCCTGAAGCTGTTAATGTGTCGTTAAACGTAAAAAGTATATGTTGCACTTAGCAATCTTAATTTGAATAAATTCAATATGTATATTTTAATATACAATGAATCTATTAAAATCTTAAATACCCTCCACCACACGGAAACTACTTGCAAAATTCACAGCGTTACCTAAATACGACGTTGCGCATAAAAATATTCAATTTCCTCGCTGTTTCTGACATACACGGTGGCTTATAATTTTTTTTGTCCACAAAAATAATTGTTTTCAAATTTTAATTCAAGTTTATTAAATAAGTATGGAAAGGTAAGTATTACAGTTCACTTAGAAAAGTTTTCAGAGGTGAGTATTTTCGTTAAATATACTTTAGTTCAGGTTTATTTACAAATGATGCAAAAGGAAGTATTAAAGTTCACAAAGGTGACTTGAGTTTTTGCGGTCAGAAGAGGATTTGTATGACAACCGATATTAGAATACGTAGGTTTGGGTCATATGAGAAAAGTTTCGCAGGAAGAAATATATCAGACCCCAAATTACTATTTGCCACACCATGCTGTCATCAAACCAGATCGCTTGACTACTAAACTTAGAGTAATATTTAATGCTTCAAGCCCTACTTTAAATAAATATACCGACAGATTATATTGGATAGAAGTCAGACACGATTTCAAAAATTTAACTTAGAAGATCTCTTACTGACACTGCCGAGGATTATGAACTTTTAACAGTACTTTCGGCGTGAACTGCGCACCCTTTCTAGAGCTTCGTACTCTAATGCATTTAGCAAAAGACGTCAAAGGTATATACCCAGAGCATCAGAAAAAATTTTGCAAAACTTATATGTAGATGACGTCCTAGCGGGAGGTCACTCAATAAAAGAAGCGAGAACTAATGAACTCAAAATTATTAAAGATTTACATTAAGACCATCTTTTACCCCTAAATTTTCCAGATATATCTGAGAATGCTTCCACTAAAACTCTGGGGATTAGATGGAATATCTCAGAAGATTGTTTCTCTTTTAAATCGCCATCTATTGAAAATAAACCTAACTCAACAAAAAGAGAAGTTCTGTCCACCATAGCCAAATTATTCGATCCCTGTGGCTGATTAGCACCAAAAATTATCGTTGTCGTTGCTTAAATTCATGGATTCTGTTGCGCCTCAGAACGGCACAGCTTTGTATATTCGGGTGAAGAATCACAACAGAATTGACATATTTCTTTGTTGTTGTCTATATTTTCATTTGTCTATGGAGTGAATCGAGACGATAACTTCAATCTATTTTGAAGGTTCTCAGTTATAAAACTAGCCTCCGACGCCGGGTCAATGAGGGCTCGAACAGGATAAGAATTTCCTTCGTGAACAATATTAACAATGGCGGTACCGAGAAGGACTCGAGAGTTATGCGATGTGTGAAACACTTGACGGATTTGCACCAGTGTTTGTAGGCACCGATCGATTAGGTTTATGCATAAGGGTATGATGATTTTCATGACATACATAGCAACTATGTGCACTGGGACAATTACTAACCGAAAGATAAGTTACGAAAATATTGATATTTTTCTCGCAAAGGAGCACAATGATATGTACATATAATATGCCGAATGTAGGGTGACAAAAAATTGTGTGGGTAAGCAACTGCCTCGCTTCGAACTAACCAACGACGACGAACCAACAGTGAGAGTTGGTAGAATAAATAAGTTGTTGTTATAGTTGTTGGTTAGGTTTGCAATGTGGGTGATTTTATTCTCGTTGAGAGTAATACCGAATTGATGAGATGTAAAAGAGATCACTCGACAAATGTGTGGGGAATATTGCAATAACCGAACACGAAATTATGCACACTACAGCGGCAGATTATTTTATAAACAGAAATATATTTCTTTTTGATAAATTCGAATTATTAAACACAAATTAACCGGGAAATTTGATTATTTCGCAATAAAATGGAAAATAATGCGAATAAATCTCGATTTAAAGGAATCTTTAATAGATTCTTTAGCAAAATAAAATTGTTGTGGACTGTAAATTTAAGGATACCGCGACTAAGGGTAAAACAAAGGCGACCAGTACCGCGAAGCAAACAAAAACTAACACTTTTTTACTTGTTTTTCAAAAATTAAAGCACTCTAAGCTCACAAAAACAAAATTCACTGAACTTACGTACCTTTTCTGATGTTGATGACGATGAATAGGATGATGTTGATGCCGTGGTGCGATTAATGAAAGGGGATGTGTGTTTTGCAGATGATTTCTTTGTAAAAAGAGAACAAGAAACAGCAATTAATAGCCAGGCAAACTTCTCAACTTGGCGAATCCGGCTCGATGCGGATGATATTATTTTTACAATAAGGTTACCTCTTTTCAAATATGGTGTGTTGGCGACAGTGGCCGTGGTGGGTATTGCTTCAAAGACTAATGACAAGTGAACGCAGAGGTTCTAGGTGATCGCAGAGGATCCCATGTCTGTCTACTAATACAACTAAAACTACTTCCAATGAGAGCATGTGTAACAAGGTGAGGTTACCGACAACCAATGCCCAGCGACGATCCGCTCACTACGGTCTCCGCCAGGGGAGTTGTAGAGGAGATGCCTGTGGGCCAAATGCATCCGTGATTGATCGAGCAAGGGAAGTTGAGGGACAACATATCTAACTTATACAGTATGCGTTTTAGAGAGTTGTTTAATTGAATGAATAAAAAATAGCCCAAAATACGAGGACTTATATTCATATTGCCAAAATACAACTATATATTTAAAAATAAAAGGTCTTTTTGCATTTGGCACTTATTCCAGTTTGCATTGTGTCACCTGATGGAAAACAATCTGGAACTTAATAATGCGCCGACTCATCTGGTCTACATATTTGTTGACTACTGGTTCCATTGCGGCCTGAAGCTGTTAATGTGTCGTTAAACGTAAAAAGTATATGTTGCACTTAGCAATCTTAATTTGAATAAATTCAATATGTATATTTTAATATACAATGAATCTATTAAAATCTTAAATACCCTCCACCACACGGAAACTACTTGCAAAATTCACAGCGTTACCTAAATACGACGTTGCGCATAAAAATATTCAATTTCCTCGCTGTTTCTGGCATACACGGTGGCTTATAATTTTTTTGTCCACAAAAATAATTGTTTTCAAATTTTAATTCAAGTTTATTAAATAAGTATGGAAAGGTAAGTATTACAGTTCACTTAGAAAAGTTTTCAGAGGTGAGTATTTTCGTTAAATATACTTTAGTTCAGGTTTATTTACAAATGATGCAAAAGGTAAGTATTAAAGTTCACAAAGGTGACTTGAGTTTTTGCGGTCAGAAGAGGATTTGTATGACAACCGATATTAGAATACGTAGGTTTGGGTCATATGAGAAAAGTTTCGCAGGAAGAAATATATCAGACCCCAAATTACTATTTGCCACACCATGCTGTCATCAAACCAGATCGCTTGACTACTAAACTTAGAGTAATATTTAATGCTTCAAGCCCTACTTTAAATAAATATACCGACAGATTATATTGGATAGAAGTCAGACACGATTTCAAAAATTTAACTTAGAAGATCTCTTACTGACACTGCCGAGGATTATGAACTTTTAACAGTACTTTCGGCGTGAACTGCGCACCCTTTCTAGAGCTTCGTACTCTAATGCATTTAGCAAAAGACGTCAAAGGTATATACCCAGAGCATCAGAAAAAATTTTGCAAAACTTATATGTAGATGACGTCCTAGCGGGAGGTCACTCAATAAAAGAAGCGAGAACTAATGAACTCAAAATTATTAAAGATTTACATTAAGACCATCTTTTACCCCTAAATTTTCCAGATATATCTGAGAATGCTTCCACTAAAACTCTGGGGATTAGATGGAATATCTCAGAAGATTGTTTCTCTTTTAAATCGCCATCTATTGAAAATAAACCTAACTCAACAAAAAGAGAAGTTCTGTCCACCATAGCTAAATTATTCGATCCCTGTGGCTGATTAGCACCAAAAATTATCGTTGTCGTTAAATTCATGGATTCTGTTGCGCCTCAGAACGGCACAGCTTTGTATATTCGGGTGAAGAATCACAACAGAATTGACATATTTCTTTGTTGTTGTCTATATTTTCATTTGTCTATGGAGTGAATCGAGACGATAACTTCAATCTATTTTGAAGGTTCTCAGTTATAAAACTAGCCTCCGACGCCGGGTCAATGAGGGCTCGAACAGGATAAGAATTTCCTTCGTGAACAATATTAACAATGGCGGTACCGAGAAGGACTCGAGAGTTATGCGATGTGTGAAACACTTGACGGATTTGCACCAGTGTTTGTAGGCACCGATCGATTAGGTTTATGCATAAGGGTATGATGATTTTCATGACATACATATCAACTATGTGCACTGGGACAATTACTAACCGAATGACCTCTTGACAAACAATTGAAACACAATTGATCGAATGACATCTTTTCGAAACGATAACAAGAGTAGAGCGCATGATTTTCATTAGGGCATACAACACAACGATGTTTTGAATAAGATTTTACTGTATCTGAGGAAGTTATCGCCAAATGTGCCTTAACGTTGCGTTGGTTTGGGAATTTTGATGAATCTATACCTTTTATGTCCCGCAAACAGGCAAGCGTCTGAATTCTCTCCGTGGGGAACGAATTGAGCTGAGCCTATGACGATAAGGAAGACTTATCTGTGAGACTCTGTTCCCAGAGTGTCACCGTAAGTTTTGACAGACGCTGAATACAAATAAAAACTAAATAGGATCCCAATGATCCGTGACAATTTCATAGACTGACATAGCAGATAAACATAGCAGAGAAGCAATTCCGTCAGAGTACCCTCAACGGTTATCAAATAATCGAAATACTTTTCATAAGTATCCTTCACTTTGTACCACAAGTCCTGAAGTTCGGTATTTCGAATTTCTTAATTGAAAACTGTGTGAGTTTCTGACTTTATCAATTTAAAAGCAGCAGCAAATTTAAAAAGTTAGTGTTAGTGGAGTGACCGACATGGTTTCAGAATTCGATGTCGACAAATACTGATAAAAATATTTAGCAAAATGACACAAAGTCTTATTAAAGTAACCCAAAAAATAAACGGCGCAAGTTTTAAATTACAAAGAAAAACTGACTCGGTGGAAAGAAAATTGAATAACTTCTCAAATTTTACCAAAGAAATAGCAAAAAAGGAACAAAAAGGCTATTAAAAACAAATTTATGAGGAAAAGGCAAATAAAGCGTATAAAAATATCCAAGTAATAATCAAAATATATTTAAATTGGGGATATTTATTAATCAATATTGAAAAAATTCGAAAAATAAGAAAAATTGATAAATTGTCGGTGTGTGCCGAGTGTAGGGTGCACGTATTTCCAATTGACAAATACTGATATGTACACACGAACTAATATTTTTTTTTAAATAATCAAAACTTTTAAGATAAGTTACGAAAATATTGATATTTTTCCCGCAAAGGAGCACAATGATATGTACATATAATATGCCGAATGTAGGGTGACAAAAAATTGTGTGGGTAAGCAACTGCCTCGCTACGAACTAACCAACGACGACGAACCAACAGTGACAGTTGGTAGAATAAATAAGTTGTTGTTATAGTTGTTGGTTAGTAGACTGACACTAGAAAAAGGTGCTTGGAAGGGTATTAATGTTATTGCAATATTACAAACAGACCAACGAAAATTACCCAACAGTGTGAGATAGGGAGACGTACGGGGGGATTTGGCAATCGATGGTATGTTTGTATGTTAATTAGAAAAAAACGCACTTGCAATGTGGGTGATTTTATTCTCGTTGAGAGTAATACCGAATTGATGAGATGTAAAAGAGATCACTCGACAAAGGAGAAATGTGTGGGGAATATTGCAATAACCGAACACGAAATTATGCACACTACAGCGGCAGATTATTTTATAAACAGAAATATATTTCTTTTTGATAAATTCGAATTATTAAACACAAATTAACCAGGAAATTTGATTATTCCGCAATAAAATGGAAAATAATGCGAATAAATCTCGATTTAAAGGAATCTTTAATAGATTCTTTAGCAAAATAAAATTGTTGTGGACTGTAAATTTAAGGATACCGCGACTAAGTGTAAAACAAAGCTTACCTCTTTTCAAGTATGGTGTGTTGGCGACAGTGGCCGTGATGGGTATTGCTTCAAAGACTAATGACAAGTGAACGCAGAGGTTCTAGGTGATCGCAGAGGATCCCATGTCTGTCTACTAATACAACTAAAACTACTTCCAATGAGAGCATGTGTAACAAGGTGAGGTTACCGACAACCAATGCCCAGCGACGATCCGCTCACTACGGTCTCCGCCAGGGTAGTTGTAGAGGAGATGCCTGTGGGCCAAATGCATCCGTGATTGATCGAGCAAGGGAAGCTGAGGGACAAAATATCTAACTTATACAGTATGCGTTTTAGAGAGTTGTTTAATTGAATGAATAAAAAATAGCCCAAAATACGAGGATTTATATTCATATTGCCAAAATACAACTATATATTTAAAAATAAAAGGTCGGGTGAATTTAATTAGGTTTTCTTTAAAATATAAGTACATTTTTTTGCATTTGGCACTTATTCCAGTTTGCATTGTGTCACCTGATGGAAAACAATCTGGAACTTAATAATGCGCCGACTCATCTGGTCTACATATTTGTTGACTACTGGTTCCATTGCGGCTTGAAGCTGTTAATGTGTCGTTAAACGTAAAAAGTATATGTTGCACTTAGCAATCTTAATTTGAATAAATTCAATATGTATATTTTAATATACAATGAATCTATTAAAATCTTAAATACCCTCCACCACACGGAAACTACTTGCAAAATTCACAGCGTTACCTAAATACGATGTTGCGCATAAAAATATTCAATTTCCTCGCTGTTTCTGACATACACGGTGGCTTATAATTTTTTTGTCCACAAAAATAATTGTTTTCAAATTTTAATTCAAGTTTATTAAATAAGTATGGAAAGGTAAGTATTACAGTTCACTTAGAAAAGTTTTCAGAGGTGAGTATTTTCGTTAAATATACTTTAGTTCAGGTTTATTTACAAATGATGCAAAAGGTAAGTATTAAAGTTCACAAAGGTGACTTGAGTTTTTGCGGTCAGAAGAGGATTTGTATGACAACCGATATTAGAATACGTAGGTTTGGGACATATGAGAAAAGTTTCGCAGGAAGAAATATATCAGACCCCAAATTACTATTTGCCACACCACGCTGTCATCAAACCAGATCGCTTGACTACTAAACTTAGAGTAGTATTTAATGCTTCAAGCCCTACTTTAAATAAATATACCGACAGATTATATTGGATAGAAGTCAGACACGATTTCAAAGAATTTAACTTAGAAGATCTCTTACTGACATCAGAAAAAATTTTGCAAAACTTATATGTAGATGACGTCCTAGCGGGAGGTCACTCAATAAAAGAAGCGAGAACTAATGAACTCAAAATTATTAAAGATTTACATTAAGACCATCTTTTACCCCTAAATTTTCCAGATATATCTGAAAATGCTTCCACTAAAACTCTGGGGATTAGATGGAATATCTCAGAAGATTGTTTCTCTTTTAAATCGCCATCTATTGAAAATAAACCTAACTCAACAAAAAGAGAAGTTCTGTCCACCATAGCCAAATTATTCGATCCCTGTGGCTGATTAGCACCAAAAATTATCGTTGTCGTTGCTTAAATTTATGGATTCTGTTGCGCCTCAGAACGGCACAGCTTTGTATATTCGGGTGAAGAATCACAACAGAATTGACATATTTCTTTGTTGTTGTCTATATTTTCATTTGTCTATGGAGTGAATCGAGACGATAACTTCAATCTATTTTGAAGGTTCTCAGTTATAAAACTAGCCTCCGACGCCGGGTCAATGAGGGCTCGAACAGGATAAGAATTTCCTTCGTGAACAATATTAACAATGGCGGTACCGAGAAGGACTCGAGAGTTATGCGATGTGTGAAACACTTGACGGATTTGCACCAGTGTTTGTAGGCACCGATCGATTAGGTTTATGCATAAGGGTATGATGATTTTCATGACATACATAGCAACTATGTGCACTGGGACAATTACTAACCGAATGACCTCTTGACAAACAATTGAAACACAAGCCATACTTTTTACAACAGTAATTTTTTGATCGAAAGACATCTTTTTGAAACGATAACAAGAGTAGAGCGCATGATTTTCATTAGGGCATACAGCACAACGATGTTTTGAATAAGATTTTACTGTATCTGAGGAAGTTATCGCCAAATGTGCCTTAACGTTGCGTTGGTTTGGGGATTTTGATGAATCTATACCTTTTATGTCCCGCAAACAGGCAAGCGTCTGAATTCTCTCCGTGGGGAACGAATTGAGCTGAGCCCATGACGATAAGGAATACTTATCTGTGAGACTCTGTTCCCAGAGTGTCACCGTAAGTTTTGACAGACGCTGAATACAAATAAAAACTAAATAGGATCCCAATGATCCGTGACAATTTCATAGACTGATATAGCAGATAAACATAGCAGAGAAGCAATTCCGTCAGAGTACCCTCAACGGTTATCAAATAATCGAAATACTTTTCATAAGTATCCTTCACTTTGTACCACAAGTCCTGAAGTTCGGTATTTCGAATTTCTTAATTGAAAACTGTGTGAGTTTCTGCCTTTATCAATTTAAAAGCAGCAGCAAATTTAACAAGTTAGTGTTAGTGGAGTGACCGACATGGTTTCAGAATTCGATGTCGACAAATACTGATAAAATATTTAGCAAAATGACACAAAGTCTTATTAAAGAAGCCCAAAAAATAAACGGCGCAAGTTTTAAATTACAAAGAAAAACTGACTCGGTGGAAAGAAAATTGAATAACTTCTCAAATTTTACCAAAGAAATAGCAAAAAAGGAACAAAAAGGCTATTAAAAACAAATTAATGAGGAAAAGGCAAATAAGCGTATAAAAATATCCAAGTAATAATCAAAATATATTTAAATTGGGGATATTTATTAATCAATATTGAAAAAATTCGAAAAATAAGAAAATTGATAAATTGTCGGTGAGTGCCGAGTGTAAGGTGCACGTATTTCCAATTGACAAATACTGATATGTACACACGAACTAATATTTTTTAAAATAATCAAAACTTTTAAGATAAGTTACGAAAATATTGATATTTTTCTCGCAAAGGAGCACAATGATATGTACATATAATATGCCGAATGTAGGGTGACAAAAAAATTGTGTGGGTAAGCATCTGCCTCGCTACGAACTAACCAACGACGACGAACCAACAGTGAGAGTTGGTAGAATAAATAAGTTGTTGTTATAGTTGTTGGTTAGTAGACTGACACTAGAAAAAGGCGCTTGGAAGGGTATTATTGTTATTGCAATATTACAAACAGACCAACGAAAATTACCCAACAGTGTGAGATAGGGAGACGTACGGGGGGATTTGGCAATCGATGGTATGTTTGTATGTTAATTAGAAAAAAACGCACTTGCAATGTGGGTGATTTTATTTTCTTTGAGAGTAATACCGAATTGATGAGATGTAAAAGAGTTCACTCGACAAAGGAGAAATGTGTGGGGAATATTGCAATAACCGAACACGAAATTATGCACACTACAGCGGCAGATTATTTTATAAACAGAAATATATTTCTTTTTGATAAATTCGAATTATTAAACACAAATTAACCGGGAAATTTGATTATTTCGCAATAAAATGGAAAATAATGCGAATAAATCTCGATTTAAAGGAATCTTTAATAGATTCTTTAGCAAAATAAAATTGTTGTGGACTGTAAATATAAGGATACCGCGACTAAGGGTAAAACAAAGGCGACCAGTACCGCGAAGCAAACAAAAACTAACACTTTTTTACTTGTTTTTCAAAAATTAAAGCACTCTAAGCTCACAAAAACAAAATTCACTGAACTTACGTACCTTTTTTGATGTTGATGATGATGAATAGGATGATGTTGATGCCGTGGTGCGATTAATGAAAGGGGATGTGTGTTTTGCAGATGATTTCTTTGTAAAAAGAGAACAAGAAACAGCAATTAATAGCCAGGCAAACTTCTCAACTTGGCGAATCCGGCTCGATGCGGATGATATTATTTTTACAATAAGGTTACCTCTTTTCAAATATGGTGTGTTGGCGACAGTGGCCGTAATGGGTATTGCTTCAAAGACTAATGACAAGTGAACGCAGAGGTTCTAGGTGATCGCAGAGGATCCCATGTCTGTCTACTAATACAACTAAAACTACTTCCAATGAGAGCATGTGTAACAAGGTGAGGTTACCGACAACCAATGCCCAGCGACGATCCGCTCACTACGGTCTCCGCCAGGAGAGTTGTAGAGGAGATGCCTGTGGGCCAAATGCATCCGTGATTGATCGAGCAAGGGAAGTTGAGGGACAAAATATCTAACTTATACAGTATGCGTTTTAGAGAGTTGTTTAATTGAATGAATAAAAAATAGCCCAAAATACGTGGATTTATATTCATATTGCCAAAATACAACTATATATTTAAAAATAAAAGGTCGGGTGAATTTAATTAGGTTTTCTTTAAAATATAAGTACATTTTTTTGCATTTGGCACTTATTCCAGTTTGCATTGTGTCACCTGATGGAAAACAATCTGGAACTTAATAATGCGCCGACTCATCTGGTCTACATATTTGTTGACTACTGGTTCCATTGCGGCCTGAAGCTGTTAATGTGTCGTTAAACGTAAAAAGTATATGTTGCACTTAGCAATCTTAATTTGAATAAATTCAATATGTATATTTTAATATACAATGAATCTATTAAAATCTTAAATACCCTCCACCACACGGAAACTACTTGCAAAATTCACAGCGTTACCTAATTACGACGTTGCGCATAAAAATATTCAATTTCCTCGCTGTTTCTGACATACACGGTGGCTTATAATTTTTTTGTCCACAAAAATAATTGTTTTCAATTTTTAATTCAAGTTTATTAAATAAGTATGGAAAGGTAAGTATTACAGTTCACTTAGAAAAGTTTTCAGAGGTGAGTATTTTCGTTAAATATACTTTAGTTCAGGTTTATTTACAAATGATGCAAAAGGTAAGTATTAAAGTTCACAAAGGTGACTTGAGTTTTTGCGGTCAGAAGAGGATTTGTATGACAAACCGATATTAGAATACGTAGGTTTGGGACATATGAGAAAAGTTTCGCAGGAAGAAATATATCAGACCCCAAATTACTATTTGCCACACCATGCTGTCATCAAACCAGATCGCTTGACTACTAAACTTAGAGTAGTATTTAATGCTTCAAGCCCTACTTTAAATAAATATACCGACAGATTATATTGGATAGAAGTCAGACACGATTTCAAAGAATTTTACTTAGAAGATCTCTTACTGACATCAGAAAAAATTTTGCAAAACTTATATGTAGATGACGTCCTAGCGGGAGGTCACTCAATAAAAGAAGCGAGAACTAATGAACTCAAAATTATTAAAGATTTACATTAAGACCATCTTTTACCCCTAAATTTTCCAGATATATCTGAAAATGCTTCCACTAAAACTCTGGGGATTAGATGGAATATCTCAGAAGATTGTTTCTCTTTTAAATCGCCATCTATTGAAAATAAACCTAACTCAACAAAAAGAGAAGTTCTGTCCACCATAGCCAAATTATTCGATCCCTGTGGCTGATTAGCACCAAAAATTATCGTTGTCGTTGCTTAAATTCATGGATTCTGTTGCGCCTCAGAACGGCACAGCTTTGTATATTCGGGTGAAGAATCACAACAGAATTGACATATTTCTTTGTTGTTGTCTATATTTTCATTTGTCTATGGAGTGAATCGAGACGATAACTTCAATCTATTTTGAAGGTTCTCAGTTATAAAACTAGCCTCGGACGCCGGGTCAATGAGGGCTCGAACAGGATAAGAATTTCCTTCGTGAACAATATTAACAATGGCGGTACCGAGAAGGACTCGACAGTTATGCGATGTGTGAAACACTTGACGGATTTGCACCAGTGTTTGTAGGCACCGATCGATTAGGTTTATGCATAAGGGTATGATGATTTTCATGACATACATAGCAACTATGTGCACTGGGACAATTACTAACCCAATGACCTCTTGACAAACAATTGAAACACAAGCCATACTTTTTACAACAGTAATTTTTTGATCGAAAGACATCTTTTTGAAACGATAACAAGAGTAGAGCGCATGATTTTCATTAGGGCATACGGCACAACGATGTTTTGAATAAGATTTTACTGTATCTGAGGAAGTTATCGCCAAATGTGCCTTAACGTTGCGTTGGTTTGGGGATTTTGATGAATCTATACCTTTTATGTCCCGCAAACAGGCAAGCGTCTGAATTCTCTCCGTGGGGAACGAATTGAGCTGAGCCCATGACGATAAGGAATACTTATCTGTGAGACTCTGTTCCCAGAGTGTCACCGTAAGTTTTGACAGACGCTGAATACAAATAAAAACTAAATAGGATCCCAATGATCCGTGACAATTTCATAGACTGATATAGCAGATAAACATAGCAGAGAAGCAATTCCGTCAGAGTACCCTCAACGGTTATCAAATAATCGAAATACTTTTCATAAGTATCCTTCACTTTGTACCACAAGTCCTGAAGTTCGGTATTTCGAATTTCTTAATTGAAAACTGTGTGAGTTTCTGCCTTTATCAATTTAAAAGCAGCAGCAAATTTAACAAGTTAGTGTTAGTGGAGTGACCGACATGGTTTCAGAATTCGATGTCGACAAATACTGATAAAATATTTAGCAAAATGACACAAAGTCTTAGTAAAGAAGCCCAAAAAATAAACGGCGCAAGTTTTAAATTACAAAGAAAAACTGACTCGGTGGAAAGAAAATTGAATAACTTCTCAAATTTTACCAAAGAAATAGCAAAAAAGGAACAAAAAGGCTATTAAAAACAAATTAATGAGGAAAAGGCAAATAAGCGTATAAAAATATCCAAGTAATAATCAAAATATATTTAAATTGGGGATATTTATTAATCAATATTGAAAAAATTCGAAAAATAAGAAAAATTGATAAATTGTCGGTGAGTGCCGAGTGTAAGGTGCACGTATTTCCAATTGACAAATACTGATATGTACACACGAACTAATATTTTTTTTAAAATAATCAAAACTTTTAAGATAAGTTACGAAAATATTGATATTTTTCTCGCAAAGGAGCACAATGATATGTACATATAATATGCCGAATGTAGGGTGACAAAAAAATTGTGTGGGTAAGCATCTGCCTCGCTACGAACTAACCAACGACGACGAACCAACAGTGAGAGTTGGTAGAATAAATAAGTTGTTGTTATAGTTGTTGGTTAGTAGACTGACACTAGAAAAAGGCGCTTGGAAGGGTATTATTGTTATTGCAATATTACAAACAGACCAACGAAAATTACCCAACAGTGTGAGATAGGGAGACGTACGGGGGGATTTGGCAATCGATGGTATGTTTGTATGTTAATTAGAAAAAAACGCACTTGCAATGTGGGTGATTTTATTTTCGTTGAGAGTAATACCGAATTGATGAGATGTAAAAGAGTTCACTCGACAAAGGAGAAATGTGTGGGGAATATTGCAATAACCGAACACGAAATTATGCACACTACAGCGGCAGATTATTTTATAAACAGAAATATATTTCTTTTTGATAAATTCGAATTATTAAACACAAATTAACCGGGAAATTTGATTATTTCGCAATAAAATGGAAAATAATGCGAATAAATCTCGATTTAAAGGAATCTTTAATAGATTCTTTAGCAAATAAAATTGTTGTGGACTGTAAATATAAGGATACCGCGACTAAGGGTAAAACAAAGGCGACCAGTACCGCGAAGCAAACAAAAACTAACACTTTTTTACTTGTTTTTCAAAAATTAAAGCACTCTAAGCTCACAAAAACAAAATTCACTGAACTTACGTACCTTTTTTGATGTTGATGATGATGAATAGGATGATGTTGATGCCGTGGTGCGATTAATGAAAGGGGATGTGTGTTTTGCAGATGATTTCTTTGTAAAAAGAGAACAAGAAACAGCAATTAATAGCCAGGCAAACTTCTCAACTTGGCGAATCCGGCTCGATGCGGATGATATTATTTTTACAATAAGGTTACCTCTTTTCAAATATGGTGTGTTGGCGACAGTGGCCGTAATGGGTATTGCTTCAAAGACTAATGACAAGTGAACGCAGAGGTTCTAGGTGATCGCAGAGGATCCCATGTCTGTCTACTAATACAACTAAAACTACTTCCAATGAGAGCATGTGTAACAAGGTGAGGTTACCGACAACCAATGCCCAGCGACGATCCGCTCACTACGGTCTCCGCCAGGAGAGTTGTAGAGGAGATGCCTGTGGGCCAAATGCATCCGTGATTGATCGAGCAAGGGAAGTTGAGGGACAAAATATCTAACTTATACAGTATGCGTTTTAGAGAGTTGTTTAATTGAATGAATAAAAAATAGCCCAAAATACGTGGATTTATATTCATATTGCCAAAATACAACTATATATTTAAAAATAAAAGGTCGGGTGAATTTAATTAGGTTTTCTTTAAAATATAAGTACATTTTTTTGCATTTGGCACTTATTCCAGTTTGCATTGTGTCACCTGATGGAAAACAATCTGGAACTTAATAATGCGCCGACTCATCTGGTCTACATATTTGTTGACTACTGGTTCCATTGCGGCCTGAAGCTGTTAATGTGTCGTTAAACGTAAAAAGTATATGTTGCACTTAGCAATCTTAATTTGAATAAATTCAATATGTATATTTTAATATACAATGAATCTATTAAAATCTTAAATACCCTCCACCACACGGAAACTACTTGCAAAATTCACAGCGTTACCTAATTACGACGTTGCGCATAAAATATTCAATTTCCTCGCTGTTTCTGACATACACGGTGGCTTATAATTTTTTTGTCCACAAAAATAATTGTTTTCAATTTTTAATTCAAGTTTATTAAATAAGTATGGAAAGGTAAGTATTACAGTTCACTTAGAAAAGTTTTCAGAGGTGAGTATTTTCGTTAAATATACTTTAGTTCAGGTTTATTTACAAATGATGCAAAAGGTAAGTATTAAAGTTCACAAAGGTGACTTGAGTTTTTGCGGTCAGAAGAGGATTTGTATGACAAACCGATATTAGAATACGTAGGTTTGGGACATATGAGAAAAGTTTCGCAGGAAGAAATATATCAGACCCCAAATTACTATTTGCCACACCATGCTGTCATCAAACCAGATCGCTTGACTACTAAACTTAGAGTAGTATTTAATGCTTCAAGCCCTACTTTAAATAAATATACCGACAGATTATATTGGATAGAAGTCAGACACGATTTCAAAGAATTTAACTTAGAAGATCTCTTACTGACATCAGAAAAAATTTTGCAAAACTTATATGTAGATGACGTCCTAGCGGGAGGTCACTCAATAAAAGAAGCGAGAACTAATGAACTCAAAATTATTAAAGATTTACATTAAGACCATCTTTTACCCCTAAATTTTCCAGATATATCTGAAAATGCTTCCACTAAAACTCTGGGGATTAGATGGAATATCTCAGAAGATTGTTTCTCTTTTAAATCGCCATCTATTGAAAATAAACCTAACTCAACAAAAAGAGAAGTTCTGTCCACCATAGCCAAATTATTCGATCCCTGTGGCTGATTAGCACCAAAAATTATCGTTGTCGTTGCTTAAATTCATGGATTCTGTTGCGCCTTTGTATATTCGGGTGAAGAATCACAACAGAATTGACATATTTCTTTGTTGTTGTCTATATTTTCATTTGTCTATGGAGTGAATCGAGACGATAACTTCAATCTATTTTGAAGGTTCTCAGTTATAAAACTAGCCTCGGACGCCGGGTCAATGAGGGCTCGAACAGGATAAGAATTTCCTTCGTGAACAATATTAACAATGGCGGTACCGAGAAGGACTCGACAGTTATGCGATGTGTGAAACACTTGACGGATTTGCACCAGTGTTTGTAGGCACCGATCGATTAGGTTTATGCATAAGGGTATGATGATTTTCATGACATACATAGCAACTATGTGCACTGGGACAATTACTAACCCAATGACCTCTTGACAAACAATTGAAACACAAGCCATACTTTTACAACAGTAATTTTTTGATCGAAAGACATCTTTTTGAAACGATAACAAGAGTAGAGCGCATGATTTTCATTAGGGCATACAACACAACGATGTTTTGAATAAGATTTTACTGTATCTGAGGAAGTTATCGCCAAATGTGCCTTAACGTTGCGTTGGTTTGGGGATTTTGATGAATCTATACCTTTTATGTCCCGCAAACAGGCAAGCGTCTGAATTCTCTCCGTGGGGAACGAATTGAGCTGAGCCCATGACGATAAGGAAGACTTATCTGTGAGACTCTGTTCCCAGAGTGTCACCGTAAGTTTTGACAGACGCTGAATACAAATAAAAACTAAATAGGATCCCAATGATCCGTGACAATTTCATAGACTGATATAGCAGATAAACATAGCAGAGAAGCAATTCCGTCAGAGTACCCTCAACGGTTATCAAATAATCGAAATACTTTTCATAAGTATCCTTCACTTTGTACCACAAGTCCTGAAGTTCGGTATTTCGAATTTCTTAATTGAAAACTGTGTGAGTTTCTGCCTTTATCAATTTAAAAGCAGCAGCAAATTTAACAAGTTAGTGTTAGTGGATTGACCGACATGGTTTCAGAATTCGATGTCGACAAATACTGATAAAATATTTAGCAAAATGACACAAAGTCTTATTAAAGAAGCCCAAAATAAACGGCAAGTATTAAATTACAAAGAAAAATTGACTCGGTGGAAAGAAAATTGAATAACTTCTCAAATTTTACCAAAGAAATAGCAAAAAAGGAACAAAAAGGCTATTAAAAACAAATTAATGAGGAAAAGGCAAATAAGCGTATAAAAATATCCAAGTAATAATCAAAATATATTTAAATTGGGGATATTTATTAATCAATATTGAAAAATTCGAAAAATAAGAAAAATTGATAAATTGTCGGTGAGTGCCGAGTGTAAGGTGCACGTATTTCCAATTGACAAATACTGATATGTACACACGAACTAATATTTTTTTTAAAATAATCAAAACTTTTAAGATAAGTTACGAAAATATTGATATTTTTCTCGCAAAGGAGCACAATGATATGTACATATAATATGCCGAATGTAGGGTGACAAAAAATTGTGTGGGTAAGCAACTGCCTCGCTACGAACTGACCAACGACGACGAACCAACAGTGAGAGTTGGTAGACTAAATAAGTTGTTGTTATAGTTGTTGGTTAGTAGACTGACACTAGAAAAAGGCGCTTGGAAGGGTATTATGTTATTGCATATTACAAACAGACCAACGAAAATTACCCAACAGTGTGAGATAGGGAGACGTACGGGGGGATTTGGCAATCGATGGTATGTTTGTATGTTAATTAGAAAAAAACGCACTTGCAATGTGGGTGATTTTATTCTCGTTGAGAGTAATACCGAATTGATGAGATGTAAAAGAGTTCACTCGACAAAGGAGAAATGTGTGGGGAATATTGCAATAACCGAACACGAAATTATGCACACTACAGCGGCAGATTATTTATAAACAGAAATATATTTCTTTTTGATAAATTCGAATTATTAAACACAAATTAACCGGGAAATTTGATTATTTCGCAATAAAATGGAAAATAATGCGAATAAATCTCGATTTAAAGGAATCTTTAATAGATTCTTTAGCAAAATAAAATTGTTGTGGACTGTAAATTTAAGGATACCGCGACTAAGGGTAAAACAAAGGCGACCAGTACCGCGAAGCAAACAAAACTAACACTTTTTACTTGTTTTTCAAAAATTAAAGCAATCTAAGCTCACAAAAACAAAATTCACTGAACTTACGTACCTTTTTTGATGTTGATGATGATGAATAGGATGATGTTGATGCCGTGGTGCGATTAATGAAAGGGGATGTGTGTTTTGCAGATGATTTTTTTGTAAAAAGAGAACAAGAAACAGCAATTAATAGCCAGGCAAACTTCTCAACTTGGCGAATCCGGCTCGATGCGGATGATATTATTTTTACAATAAGGTTACCTCTTTTCAAATATGGTGTGTTGGCGACAGTGGCCGTGATGGGTATTGCTTCAAAGACTAATGACAAGTGAACGCAGAGGTTCTAGGTGATCGCAGAGGATCCCATGTCTGTCTACTAATACAACTAAAACTACTTCCAATGAGAGCATGTGTAACAAGGTGAGGTTACCGACAACCAATGCCCAGCGACGATCCGCTCACTACGGTCTCCGCCAGGGGAGTTGTAGAGGAGATGCCTGTGGGCCAAATGCATCCGTGATTGATCGAGCAAGGGAAGTTGAGGGACAAAATATCTAACTTATACAGTATGCGTTTTAGAGAGTTGCTTAATTGAATGAATAAAAAATAGCCCAAAATACGAGGATTTATATTCATATTGCCAAAATACAACTATATTTAAAAATAAAAGGTCGGGTGAATTTAATTAGGTTTTCTTTAAAATATAAGTACAGTTTTGTTGCATTTGGCACTTATTCCAGTTTGCATTGTGTCACCTGATGGAAAATAATCTGAACTTAATAATGCGCCGACTCATCTGGTCTACATATTTGTTGACTACTGGTTCCATTGCGGCCTGAAGCTGTTAATGTGTTGTTAAACGTAAAAAGTATATGTTGCACTTAGCAATCTTAATTTGAATAAATTCAATATGTATATTTTAATATACATGAATCTATTAAATCTTAAATACCCTCCACCACACGGAAACTACTTGCTAAATTCACAGCGTTACCTAATTACGACGTTGCGCATAAAATATTCAATTTCCTCGCTGTTTCTGACATACACGGTGGCTTATAATTTTTTTGTCCACAAAAATATTGTTTTCAATTTTTAATTCAAGTTTATTAAATAAGTATGGAAAGGTAAGTATTACAGTTCACTTAGGAAAGTTTTCAGAGGTAAGTATTTTCGTTAAATATACTTAGTTCAGGTTTATTTACAAATGAATGCAAAAGGTAAGTATTAAAGTTCACAAAGGTGACTTGAGTTTTTGCGGTCAGAAGAGGATTTGTATGAAAAACGATATTAGAATACGTAGACATGGACTTATGAGAAAAGTTTCGCAGGAAGAAATATATCAGACCCCAAATTACTATTTGCACACCATGCTGTCATCAAACCAGATCGCTTGACTACTAAACTTAGAGTAGTATTTAATGCTTCAAGCCCTACTTTAAATAATATACCGACAGATTATATTGGATAGAAGTCAGACACGATTTCAAGAATTCAATTTAGATGATCTCTTCCTGACACTGCCGAGGATTATGAACTTTTAACAGTACTTCGGCGTGAACTGCGCACCCTTTCTAGAGCTTCGTACTCTAATGCAATTAGCAAAAGACGTCAAAGGTATATACCCAGAGCATCAGAAAAAATTTTGCAAAACTTATATGTAGATGACGTCCTAGCGGGAGGTCACTCAATAAAAGAAGCGAGAACTAATGAACTCAAAATTATTAAAGATTTACAGTAAGACCATCTTTTACCCCTAAATTTCCAGATATATCTGAGAATGCTTCCACTAAAACTCTGGGATTAGATGGAATATCTCAGAAGATTGTTTCTTCTCTTTAAATCGCCATCTATTGAAAATAAACCTAACTCAACAAAAAAAGAAGTTCTGTCCACCATAGCTAAATTATTCGATCCCTGTGGCTGATTAGCACCAAAAATTATCGTTGTCGTTGCTTAAATTCATGGATTCTGTTGCGCCTCAGAACGGCACAGCTTTGTATATTCGGGTGAAGAATCACACAAAATTGACATATTTCTTTTAGCTTCCAAAACTCATTTTTCTCATTCTCATTTTTGGACAGACTCGAAAATTGTTTTAAACTGGCCCAAAAGGCCTCCGTGTCATTGGAAAACGTTGTAGGCAACAGAATATCAGAAATTATCGAAAAAACGTGGGCAAAGAACATAATATAACTTTGATTTCAGAAAAAGGTGTGACAAAGATTTCGATAGTGAATGGGAAAGGTATCCTTCGGGGCCACTTATTTATAATTTTTCCTTTAAATATGAATTTCTACGAACAAAAATTTTGGAAGACTCTTATATCTTTAAAAAAAATCGGACGTCTCGAAGGCTCTTCAAAAAATATAATTTACAACTCTACGTCCCAAAGATTCTTCATAAACTACTCTTTAAAATACATGCTCTTCAGAAAAATACTTAAAAAATTCAAGTTTCGAAGTCTCTTCAGAAGATACTCTTCAACAAATCCATGTTTCGAGGTCTCTTCAGAAAATATTCTTTAGAAAATCCACGTCTCGAAGGCTCTTCAAAAATATTATTTAGAAAATTCACGCCTCAACGATTATGAAAACAAATATAAAAATTAAAAAAAAAACTAACAAAATATTTCCCACTGTGTAGAGAGAGGCAAAGAAACACTTGAAATATTTTTTATTTCAAAACACATACAATCACAAAATAATTTTGAATTTCTCTGCCTAGCCCTGATTTACACATAAAATAACATTGCACGGAGGAAATCAACTCATGACTCGAAATTTACGTTCTAAATACTGGAAATTCATGTTATAGTCTCAGTTAAAAAAAAAACATAATAATTATAGAAAACATAATCAAAATCAAATCATGGCTTCTCTTCCGCTTGATATAACCTCTCTTACAAGACCCCCCCTTTAATATTAAAAACTTTACTGGTCGCGCTTGTCTCTTTACAAAAGGATATGTAAGTGTTTTTATATGTTTGCAACCAAGTCAATTCACTTAGAAGCAACACTGATCTTTCCACCGAATCCTTTTAGCCGTTTTCGCTCGCTTTATCGGTCGAAGAGGATGTCCCTCCTGTATATTCAGACAACGGCACAAACTTTTGTCGGTGCCTCTAAATCCCTAAAAAAGGATAGAACAATATTTATGAAAAATCTTAGATAGAAAGCCATGACTCAAAATTCTCATTAAATTTGGAATGGAAATTTATACCTCCTGGAACTCCCCGCATGAGCGGAATGTGGGAAGCAGGAGTTAAGTCCTTTAATACACATCTTAGGAAGAGTTTTCCAAATCTTAATTTCACTTTCGAAGAATTTAACACGATACTAATCGCATAGAGGCTTGTCTCAATTCCCTATCGAAATGGCTCTATTAACTCCAGCGCATTTCCTAATTGGGTCGTCTCTGCTAGAACCAGCAGAACCTGATATTTCCGACTCAGATATTTTATACGTTAATCGTTGGAAACGACTCATAGAGGGAAAACTGAATACTTGAATGAACTCCATAGAAGACACAAATGGAAATATTAGATGGATAATTTAAAAGAAGGGGACCTCGTTGTTCTGAAAGACGACCGCTTATCATCACTTGAATTGAGATTAGGACGTATTGTCCGAACGTACAAAGAGGTTGAGCTAAACATCAGGGTTGTAAACTACCCCCTTTTAGTTAATGAATTTGGTACTAACTTCTTCTCACTTACAGATATGGCGGCCAACCTACCTAAACGCAACTGGGAAGATGACGAAGAGAGACCCTCCAACCGACAACGTCTACAAGATCACCGGCAACGTCCACAACAGTAAGATCTTCGGCAATGGGATAAACAACAAGAGCAGCGCCTCCAAGAAGAAGACTCACCACAGAGAAAGAGACAACAGTCTAAAAGCAGGGACCAAATCACCGCAATCGAAATCGAGTACTTCAGCATCGTAATGTAGTTTACGCGGATCACCGCAGTCGTTATCGAATTGTTTTTACTCGAAGTTTTACACGATAGGTAGTATGCTATCGAAAACAAAGTATGTAATGATTTTTGTGCGGAAAAAAGTCAAACAAAAAGAAACAAGAAGTTGGTGAAAGTGTCAGTTTTATTCTATTTTAAATAGAATCACTTACGCCACTTTGTACTCATGCTCTGAGTCCGAAGACGAGGAAAACGAAAAAAAAAAACACTTCTTTCATAATATACTAGCTGACCCGGTCCGCTTTGCGGCCCGTAGTTTCCGTCTTTAATGTCCATTTTTTAAGGCATTTCACAAATCTTACTCTATAAGCGGCACAATTTTCATTATAAAAATGTTCACGTACCGGTCGATTTAAAGTGTTTTAACAAAAGTGATCCTCCTTTTCCATTAAAGAGAACGGCTCTGTTTTTATACCCTCCATCATTCTGTGGAGGAGTATATTAAATTTGTAACTCCGTTTATTACTCCTCGAAATACTGTGTGTTTTGCAGATGATTTCTTGTAAAAAGAGAACAAGAAACAGCAATTAATAGCCAGGCAACTTCTCAACTTGGCGAATCCGGCTCGATGCGACCAAATTGTTGTATGTGAGATGGGCAAGGGAGGAAAAGAAAACAAAATAGGAAGTAAAACAAGTAGTATTAATTTCTTTTCTCAGTAAGTCTGCTGATTTATTGAATTGCTTTGTAAGTTTATTTTTACAATAAGGTTACCTCTTTTCAAATATGGTGTGTTGGCGACAGTGGTCGTGATGGGTATTGCTTCAAAGACTAATGACAAGTGAACGCAGAGGTTCTAGGTGATCGCAGAGGATCCCATGTCTGTCTACTAATACAACTAAAACTACTTCCAATGACAGCATGTGTACAAGGTGAGGTTACCGACAACAACCAATGCCCAGCGGCGATCCGCTCACTACGGTCTCCGCCGGGAGTTGTAGAGAGATGCCTGTGGGCCAATCAGCATCCGTGATTGATCGAGCAAGGGAAGTTGAGGGACAAAATATCTAACTTATACAGTATGCGTTTTAGAGAGTTGTTTATTGAATGAATAAAAATAGCCCAAAATACGAGGATTTATATTCATATTGCAAAATACAACTATATATTTAAAAATAAAAGGTCAGTTGAATTTAATTAGGTTTTCTTTAAAATATAAGTACATTTTTTTTTGCATTTGGCGCTTATTCCAGTTGCATTGTGTCACCTGATGGAAAACAATCTGGAACTTAATAATGCGCCGACTCATCTGGTCTACATATTTGTTGACTACTGGTTCCATTGCGGCCTGAAGCTGTTAATGTGTCGTTAAACGTAAAAAGGATATGTTGCACTTAGCAATCTGAATTTGAATAAATTCAATATGTATATTTAATATACAATGATCTATTAAAATCTTAAATACCCTCCACCACACGGAAACTGCTTGCAAAATTCACAGCGTTACCTAAAATTCGACGTTGCGCATAAAAATATTCATTCCTCGCTGTTTCTGACTTACACGGTGGCTTATAATTTTTTTGTCCACAAAAATAATTGTTTTCAATTTTTAATTCAAGTTTATTAAATAAGTATGGAAAGGTAAGTATTAAAGTTCACTTAGGAAAGTTTTCAGAGGTAAGTATTTCGTAAATATAATTTAGTTCAGGTTTATTACAAATGATGCAAAAGGTAGTATTAAAGTTCACAAAGGTGACTGGAGTTTTGCGGTCAGAAGAGGATTTTATGACAAACCGATATTAGAATACGTAGGTTTGGGACATATGAGAAAAGTTTCGCAGGAGAGAAATATATCAGACCCCAATTACTATTTGCCACACCACGCTGTCATCAAACCAGATCGCTTGATACTAAACTTAGAGTAGTATTTATGCTTCAAGCCCTACTTTAAATAAACTACCCGACAGATTATATTGGATAGAAGTCAGATTTCAAAGAATTTAACTTAGAAGATCTCTTACTGACACTGCCGAGGATTATGAACTTTAACAGTACTTTCGGCGTGAACTGCGCACCCTTTCTAGAGCTTCGTACTCTAATGCATTTAGCAAAAGACGTCAAAGGAATATATCCACAGCATCAGAAAAATTTTGCAAAACTTATATGTAGATGACGTCCTAGCGGGAGGTCACTCAATAAAAGAAGCGAGAACTAAGAACTCAAAATTATTAAAGATTTACATTAAGACCATCTTTTACCCCTAAATTTTCCAGATATTCTGAGAATGCTTCCTCTAAAACTCTGGGGATTAGATGGAATATCTCAGAAGATTGTTTCTCTTTAAATTGCATCTATTGAAAATAAACCTAACTCAACAAAAAGAGAAGTTCTGTCCACCATAGCCAAATTATTCGATCCCTGTGGCTGATTAGCACCAAAAATATCGTTGTCGTGCTTAAATTCATGGATTCTGTTGCGCCTTGTATATTCGGGTGAAGAATCACAACAGAATTGACATTTTCTTTGTTGTTGTCTATATTTTCATTGTCTATGGAGTGAATCGAGACGATAACTTCAATCTATTTGAAGGTTCTCAGTTATAAAACTAGCCTCCGACGCCGGGTCAATGAGGGCTCGAACAGGATAAGAATTTCCTTCGTGAACAATATTAACAATGGCGGGACCGAGAAGGAAGCGAGAGTTATGCGATGTGTGAAACACTTGA